>NC_061065.1:1918667-2050847 GCF_021917145.1 Hypomesus transpacificus | reverse complement strand
TGTGGTAAACGAGCGTTCCCTGACACACACACACACACACACACACAGGTCTGTCAGGGTAGGTGTGTCCCCAGTGGAAGATGAGCTGTGGGGGGGTGGTGGTGCTGTAAACAGATCAACACTCTTAAACCCCCTCCCTCTGTCTGCTTCAGTTCAGCTGATCCACACAGACCAGGACAGAAATAGCATCCCGCCTAGCCGTCGGAGAAAACTCTCTCACACACACACGCACACACACACACACACACGCACACGCACACGCACGCACACACACAAACACGGGCATTGCAGGATCAGCATCTCGTCGACATGGCAAAAACAATCCCCGATTTTTTTTATTCCCCTGTCCTTCAAAAGAGGCCGCCAGTGTTGACTGAGTTTGAGCTGTGTGTGCATGTGCAGGAGAAGACAGAGCGCTATACGACCCTGCGTAATGAGTTTATAAAGCAGTGGCATAAATGTCCCCCTTCCCTTTTTTATGGGCTGATCACTAGCAGGAGACCCCCCCCCCCCTCCCTCTCGCCTAAAGATAATTTAGGGAGCAGATGATTGGAGTAAATCCATTACAGAGATGTGATTTAAAGGAGAGTCTCTCTCTTTCTCTACCTCTCTCCTGTTTTCCCTTTCTCCTCCCTCTCTCCTCCCTCTCATCTCACTGCAGTCTCTCTGCCCTGCTCTCTCCCTCTCTCCTCCCTCTCATCTCACTGCAGTCTCTCTGCCCTGCTCTCTCCCTCTCTCCTCCCTCTCATCTCACTGCAGTCTCTCTGCCCTGCTCTCTCCCTCTCTCTGATGGGGGCTCTCTGTAGTGGCGCAGCAAGTCATCCACGAACCGCAGAACAGAGGCGTCACGTGAGATATGCAGCGTGATAAACAAACACACACACACACACACACACATGGTTCAGAATATCTGAATGCCGTTTGTCTCATGAAACCCCAGCATGTTGTCCCTCCCCCCAGCATTTGGTCCCTCCCCCCCAGCATGTGGTCCCTCCCCCCCAGCATGTTGTCCCTCCCCCCAGCATGTGGTCCCTCCCCCCAGCATGTGGTCCCTCCCCCCAGCATGTGGTCCCTCCCCCCAGCATGTGGTCCCTCCCCCCAGCATTTGGTCCCTCCCCCGCCAGCATGTGGTCCCTCCCCCCCCAGCATGTGGTCCCTCCCCCCAGCATGTGGTCCCTCCCCCCAGCATGTGGTCCCTCCCCCCCAGCATTTGGTCCCTCCCCCCAGCATGTGGTCCCTCCCCCCAGCATTTGGTCCCTCCCCCCAGCATGTGGTCCCTCCCCCCAGCATGTGGTCCCTCTCCCCAGCATGTTGTCCCTCCCCCCCCAGCATGTGGTCCCTCCCCCCAGCATGTGGTCCCTCCCCCCTGCTCTGGGTCTACTGTCATTGGTTTGGAACTACCTGTGTTGCCGGGACAACTGATATTGTCAAGGGTTTGGAACTCACTACCTGTGTTTCCGGGACAACTGATACGGTCATGGGTTTGGAACTACCTGTGTTGCCGGGACAACTGATGAAGTGCTCAGAAGGAGGCCAGAGCTTGAAGGTTGACTTAGGATAACTGTACAGGCAGCACAGGCAGCACAGACTCTGACTCTGACTCAGACTGATTAGCAGCTAATGTTGGGTTGTCTCTGTCACTTCCTCTTTTTGTGTCTTAAACAGACATAAACAGACATGCGTACACACACACACACACACACACACACACTGTGTGTCTCTGGCAGAGAAGTGGGTAGTCGAGCTGTGAAGACCAGACAAAAGATGGGATCTTTATCTGCTATATCTCTGTATATATACATGTGTTCCTCCTCTCCCTCCCTCCTGCTCCTCTCCCCTCCTCTGTCGTCTCTCCATCCACCCCCTCTTCCTCCTCCAGACCTGACTGGGGTCTCATCTGTGTGGTTCCACCCCAGCATGCTGCCTCAGTGCTGGCTCAGAGCACACCTGTGTGTGAGGGACCCCCTCTGGTGTGTGTGTGTCTGTTTAACCATGTGTACCTCCGTGTGTGTGTGTGTGTGTCGGGACCTGCCCCTGTCGTCTGCGCTCAGACAGAGCTGCATCATTAGCATATCCACCCAGGCAGGGTTGGAGCTGCTCTCTCCACAGAGCTATGTTAACAGCACTGTTAGTTTCATTAACCTCTCCTTCCCCTGCCCTCCTTCCTGCTGAGGAGCACATTGACTTCATGTCTGGGGATCATAGCCTGTTCTTAGAGCAGCCACAGATCTGCCTTCTGTTAGCCTTCCCTCCCTGACGCATGCCTGGCGGCCTGCCGGCCTGCACCTTCAGACTGGACACCCAGAGAGGCTGCTGCTGCTGCTGCTGCTGCTGATGCTGCTGCTGGCCTTGTGGACTGTTCAGTAGCCGTGCTTTGTCTTGTCGTATTGTACTGCTTCAGCCTTGTCTGAGTGTCTCTGTGTGTGTGTGTTTGTCTCTCTGTGTGTGAGGGTCTCTCTGTGTGTGTGTGTGTGTGTGTGTCTGTGAGTGTCCTGAGGGCCCAGTTCCACAGGGGCGTTCTGTGCAGCTCACACACTCACTTTGTGACCCCCCCCCCCTCCCCGCTTCCTGCAATCCATCAGGTCCCTGAATGGGTATTCATCAAGATGAAGAGCCTGTCTTAGACACACACACACACATAGAGACATGCATACAGAGGCTAAATGCACACGTACCCATCCTGTATGCACCCTCTCATATCTTTCCTCATATACAGTAGATCTCTATGGCTGGCTCCACAGTGTGTGTGTGTGTGTGTGTGTGACTCAGAGCTCAGGAGAAGGTGTGTGTGTCTGCAGAGATGAGTCCAGCAGCAACAGAGACTAATCCTGGCTGTCCTCACAGACGAGTCCTCACGCCAGGCCTCACCTTGCTGAGGAGAGCAGATGGAGGGATGGACGGAGGATGGGTGTAGGAGGAGAGAGACTGGAGAGTGAAGGTTTACCAGAGCCCTGACTAGATAAGGAAGCAGTCATGAGCAGTTCCCCTGGCCCCAATCTCCTGGCTCCTCCCCAAGCCCCGCCCACTAGCCCCGCCTACCCCCATTCACAAAAATGTAGCTGAGACAGGAAGGGAAGCTTACAGTGCTCTGCCCTGCTCTGTCAGCTGCCTCCGTTTCTCTCTCTCCATGTCCCTCCCTCTCCCTCCCTCCCCCTCCCCTCTCCTCTCTCTCTCTCTCTCTCTCTCTCTCTCTCTCTCTCTCTCTCTTCCTCTCTCTCTCTTCCCCTCTCTCTCTCTCTCTCTCTCTCTCTCTCTCTCTCTCCCTCTCTTCCTCTCTCTTTCTCTCTCTTTCTCTCTCTCTCTTTCTCTCTCTCTCTCTCTCCCTCCCCCTCTCTCTCCCTCCTTCTTTCCCTCCCTCCCTTTCTTCCCTCTCTCCGTTCTGGCCAGCTGGGTGGACTGAATCACTTGTTTATATCTCCCCGCTGTCTGTCAGGGGCTTGTGCTGGCTGGCCCCCGTTACCTAGCAACTGCAGCAGCTCGCAAACAGCGTTGGCGGCGTGTGAGTGGGAAGGCGGCGGAGGGCGCCTGCTTCCCTGGGAGCAGGGCTGTTCCTGGGAGCTGGGCTGGGGGTGGGCTGGGGCTGAGGCTGGGTGGCGTCCTTTGTGCTGCCTGGTGCGTCTCTGCGGAGTCTCACAGGGCTGGTCAGCCACCTCACATTACCACACACACAGCCCTGTAGACCCCTCCCACACACACACACACACACCAGTCTGTGGAGGTGTCATCAGACTTGGAAAGCTTCCCCTTCTCAGGTGGTCCCCAGTGGTCCCCCAGGGCCCCTCTGCTGGGGGTGGAGGTGAGGTGGGCTGGATTCTGGTTGACGACCTGGTTCAGCGTTGGCAGACCGACGACCAAGCAGGTCCTGACAGCTCAAACCCCCCACACCACAGGGAATGTGTGGGGGGGGGGGACAGAGAGGAGAGCAGGGATTAGAGAATGCCAGGAGCAGCTAACAGTTACAGTCATAATAGAATGAGATCCCCACCGGTCAAGTGTGGACTAGTGCAGCAATTTAACAGAGCAAAAACGGTATTTGATGCAGCCCCACACACCAAAACAACGACAGCCCCCCTCAGTTGGAACATGAAATCTGTTCCAGGGGAAAAAACTCTCAAGTAGGTTATACTTATACGAATAAGGATGAAAACAACCAGTCCCCCCGTTGTCTCCAACTAGTAATAAAAACTATAACAGTAACAATATACAGCAACGGAACTATAATAATAATAATACTAACAATATACAGTAACAGGTTTACTTTATTTGTTTTTCAGCTTCCTTAATTGAGATGGGTAATTTGTTCCAAAGAAGAGGTGCTCTATATGAGAACGCCCTACCTCCAGCAGTTTTTTTCTTAACTTTGGGTATTACCAGATAGCCGGCATTTTGAGATCTTAGGATCCTGATGAAACAGGGCATCTCTCATCAGCCCCAGCAGCAGGGAAGGAGGGGGGGGGCAGGGCCTGTGCCAGACACCCCTCCACCACCCACACACAGTCTCTCTCTCGTGCTCCCGCTCTCTCTCTCTCTCTCTCTCTCTCTCTCTCTCTCTCTCTCTCTCTCTCTCCCAGGGTCTCTGGGTAATGGAGTACAGCTGTGGTGCAGCTCAGTTCTGCCTCTTCTGAGACTGAGTGAACCCATGTCTTATCCTGGGCCTGTCTGAGTCACTGGTCTGGATGATACATGAAGGCTGAACATGTAGGAGGCCTGGAATGCCTCATATAAACAGTAGTGGTGTGCTTGGTTTCTCTGTGCTTTTCTCTCTGGTTAGGGTCAAAGTCCCAGGAAATCATTTATCAGTGAGCCAGCCAGCCATCTACCACCCAGCCAGCCATCTAAACCCAGATGGCTGGCTGTCTGGGTGGCTAGCTGGCTGACTGGTAGATGGCTGGCTGTCTGGGTGGCTAGCTGCTACCACCCAGCCAGCCAGCATCCTTGTCCAACAGACAGCTGTTTCCTCAGGCTGTGTAGGACTTGTGTGTCCAGGGCTGATGAGGTCAGAGGCAGTCCTTCTTAAACGCCAACAGCAGATTACCTCATCCCACATGGCCCAGCTCGCTGCATCACTGAGGCCCCCCCCCCCCCCCCCCCCCTTTACTTAGCTAATAGGCTGCTATACACTGGTGTGGCCGCGGCAACGCCGCACTCATGAATCATGGCGTTGCGGGTCTTTGTGGTTCTCGTCTGTCTGTCTGAGGCTGAGCTGCCGGGGAAAATGGAGCTGTTTTACTGGCCCCCCCCCTGGCCCTCTCACCATCCATCTCTGTAGTCTGCAGTCTGTACCTTTTAATGAGCTTCGTAAAAGCGCTCACGTCACTGGCAGCATCTCCAAGCTTGGCTTTTCGGGAAATGAGCGCGTCCGGATGGCGTTTGTGAAGCGTTTCAAACGTGTGAGATTACAACCTGCAGCCCCCAGGCGTCACATCCTGTCATCTTATATGTTACCACGTCAAAAAGTCCATGTTCTCTAATGTGATGTGGCCTTAAGTTCTGTCATAATTACAAAGTATTGTACCTGTAGACTTCTGTTCAGTAACCCTCCTCTCTCTCTCTCTCTCTCTCTCTCTCTCTCTCTCTCTCTCTCTCTCTCTCTCTCTCTCTCTCTCTCTCTCTCTTTCCTCTCTCTCTCTGTCTCTCTCTCTCTCCCTCCCCCAGGTCAGAAGACTTGTCTCCACCTCCATGGCATCTTCCCCTACGTCTACGTGCCCTTCGACGGGCGCGGCCCCCAGCCCGACAGCCACCTGCGCCAGGTGGCGTTCAGCATCGACCGGGCCCTCAACGTGTCCCTGGGCAACCCCTCCTCCAGCACGCAGCACGTCTTCAAAGTCACGCTCGTCTCCGGCATGTAAGTCCTCTCCTGGACGACCCTGTCCTCAACTCCCATGGTTACCAGGGAGACCTGGCCTGATGTACGATGACAGGTTAACATCCCTCCCCTCACACACACACACACACACTCTCACACACACACCTGTTCTCTCTCCACAGGCCTTTTTATGGGTACCATGACAAGGAGAAGCTGTTCATGAAGATCTATCTGTACAATCCCCAGATGGTGAAAAGGTGAGGGCCTGGAGATGTTTGCTCTTCCTTCATGATGGACATGTTTAGCGAGCCCCCGTGGTCCATTCTGTCACACAGCCATGGCTGTGGCCGTGTAAAGACTGCCCCGCAGAGCAAGCCGTGTGGGGGGGGGCTGGAGGGGCTGGAGGGGGTGGAGGGGGTGGAGGGGTGCTGGTTATGTAGTAGCGGGGGCCATTAGACAGGGCAAAGACTGTGAGTGGATCCTGCTGTTGCACTGCAATAGAGAGGAGAGAGAAGTGGATAGAGAGGAAAGGAGGGTTATAGACTGACAACTATCTGTTCCTAGCTGGCATTAGCTGATTTGTACCCTCACCCCGCCTCTACTAATCAATCACTCAATCAATCAACCAGCGGTCTTTGCCTGCTCTGACCTTTGAGTAAAGAGAAGCTGTCACTGTGGGCTGCAGTGTTTCACTGACATGGGATTGGGCTTTCTCTACCAAAATGAACTGTGATGCTCATGAACAATGGGTTATTGTTTGTAGGTTTAAAGTCCAATCCTAGTGCGTGTGTGCGCGTGTGTGCGTGTTTGCCATGTGTGTGTGTTTGCGTGTGTGTGTGTGTGTGTGTGCGCCCCAGGGTGTGTGAGCTGCTTCAGGGAGGAGCCGTGATGAACAGGACCTACCAGCCCCACGAGGCCCACATCCCCTATCTGCTGCAGCTCTTCATAGACTACAACCTGTATGGCATGAACATGCTCACGCTGGGGGCCGTCAAGTTCCGCAGGGGCCAGCACAGAGGTGGGTTACACACACACACACACACACACGTGTTGGGTTTCCTTTCTGTGGAGCGATGTAGCTGAGGCTGTAGGCCGGGGGTGGGGCCGTAGTCATGACTACACATCCCATAATCACAGGAAGTGAACCTGTGTGTGTGCTCCCTCCAAACCCCCTGGGCTGTCCCAGATGGTGGACCAGACAGTCCCAGGGTAACTCTCTCCCTGCACTGCACTGGATTAACCCAGCAGATAACCAGGGCTGTTTGATCATGACTAAACCCTGATCTCTGGGCCGGGCCAGCCGGAGACTGGACAGGTCCGTTCTCCATGACTGACTGGATATCTCCCCAGCCCAGAGAAGGCGTAAGGGGCTAGTCCAGACCAGGGTGAGCCCTCCACGCATGGAAGGTTCATGAATTGGCAGGAAATCCCCTTTCGAGATGAACGCTTTTTCTCTCTCTCTCTCAAACCGTTCAAGCAAGAATATCCCCAGACAAAGACAAGGGTGGAATGTTTAATCCACCTTTTGGATCGACGCAATTACAAGCAGGGCCTCCCGCACCCCATAGCACAAAGAGAGCAAGCACCATGATAAAAGCTACACCTGTTTACATTCTTCTCTCTCTGCACATCTCTCTTGGAAGAGAGTTTGTAATCTGAGATCAAGTGTAGAGACTTTGACCAGAGCTGGGCTGAGCAGGGCACACCCGAATCATGCTGGAAGCAGAGAGCCTGTGTTGTGGGGGTTCTTGGGGTAGTGATTCCTTTGTGGATTATTTTATTGCACCTGTATACTAATTGTGTGTGTGTTTGTTTCAGAGCCCCCCCCCTCAGCTGCAGACAGACAGGAAGCTAGCAGCAGACAGGAAGCTAGCAGCAGCTCCACCTTGAAGAGCCCTCACCTCTCCAAGCTGAGTGACAGCACCTTGGGGGACACGTCTGGGCGCTGGGATGAGAACGCCATCCCCTGGTGAGGGACACCTGCAGAGCCCCCATCTACATGCCCCTCCCTCGCTCCCTCAATCCCTCGCTCCCTCCCTCCCCTCCGCTCCCTGTCCTCTCCCCCCCTCCCCTCTCCTCTCCTCTCCTCCCCTGTCCTCCCCTCCCTATCCTCTCCTCCCCTGTCCTCCCCTCCCCCCCCCCCCTATCCTCTCTGTACCCAGAGCAATATTTAAGTCTTCCAAATGTTTGCTTCCTGGTTTCTTATCGCTCGCTCATCTCCAGGTCTTTTATTTCCTGTCTTTTCTCCGTCTTTTTCTGTTTCTTTTGGTCCCTGTGTCTCTGTGCTGCAGCTCCATGGTCCTGGAGGAGGTGGAGAAGCAGAGCACCTGTGAGCTGGAGGTGGATGCTGTCGCTGCAGACGTCCTCAACCGCATGGAGCTGGAGAGTAAGGAGGACAGAGGGGAGAGGATCCTCCTGGATCTGGCTTCATTCATTCTCCTCTCGCTGTCTTTCTCTCTGTCTCTGTCTGTGTCTCTCTATCTCTGTCTCGCTCTCTTTCTGTCTCTCTCTCTGTCTCGCTCTCTCTGTCTCTCTCCATCTGTCTTGCTCTCTCTTTCTCTCTGTCTCTCTCCATCTGTCTTGCTCTCTCTTTCTCTCTGTCTCTCTCCACCTCTGTCTTGCTCTCTCTTTCTCTCTGTCTCTCTCCACCTCTGTCTCTTTCTCGCTGTCTCTCTGTCTCTGTTTCTCTCTCTCTCTGTCTTTTTTTAATTTTAAGAAGCAGAAAGAGGGGGAGACAGAGAAACAGCATAGTCAGGATCAAAGAGTTTGAGCAGATTCAAATAAAAGCCTGGAACTAAATCAACTAAATCAACACAATTTGTCAAAGCAGAGTCATCCTGGACCTGTATGATTATGCATCTGCCAGTAGAATCTCAACCCTGTCCTTCTGATCTCTCTCTTTTGCATGGAAGCTGCCTTTTTCAAAGCCTCCCTGCTAGTTCACATGCATATTTAATACAATGACACAGCGAAACCAAACAGCGAGGGCTACAGGGTATGTTTCTGATTAAGTGTTGTGTTTGGAGCCAGGACCACTCTTCCCTGTCATGCAGCTTTTATCTGTGTTGAGGACAGGAGGAGAGCATACCAGGGAGGGCTGCGGTTGCTTTTAGGTCGATTTTCCATCTCCTCAGAAGAGGCCACACCATAAACATGGTGTTGTAAGGGACCAGAGGAGGGATGATTGCACAGGTCCATGCTGAGTGCCTGGCCCTCAGTGTCTGCTGCCGTCGTAATGAAGACCTCTCCTGGCTCCACCACGCAGTGTGGAGGTGCAGACGGGGGGGGGGGGGGACTGCTGAACTGAACCTTCTCTCTCTCTTGTGTGTGTGTGTATAGATCAGATTGGCAGAAACCCTGGCCTGCAAGCCATCTGGGAGGATGAGAAGCAGAGGCGGAGAGAGATGAACCAGGTGTCCCAGATAGAAACGCCCCAGTCCCAAGGTGAGCAACCAACACTCTGACATCACGGACGGACACGTCCTCTCAGTGTCTGAGACGCTGGACACCGCACAGCCTCTGACAGCCTCAGAAAGAGGCTGGACACCCGCACAGCCTCTGACAGCCTCAGAAAGAGGCTGGACACCCAGACAGCCTCAGAAAGAGGCTGGACACCCACACAGCCTCTGACAGCGTCAGAAAGAGGCTGGACACCCAGACAGCCTCTGACAGCCTCAGAAAGAGGCTGGACACCGGCACAGCCCCTGACAGCGTCAGAAGGAGGCTGGACACCCAGCACAGCCTCTGACAGCCTCAGAAAGAGGCTGGACACCCACACAGCCTCTGACAGCCTCAGAAAGAGGCTGGACACCCGCACGGCCTCTGACAGCCTCAGAAAGAGGCTGGACACCCGCACGGCCTCTGACAGCCTCAGAAAGGGGAATCTTCCTGAGCTCTGGCAGAGATGTTCTGCTGGGGATGTGGTTGTGGTGCGTGCTGAGCGTGCCTGTTTCAGCTCTGGTTGTCCTCGTGTGTAGACCCGCATCAAAGATGTTTGTTTCATGATCTTCCAGATCGTGGGTTTGTCGTGTCGTCGGAGAGCGAGAGGATCTTCATGAGGAGACTCAAGGAGATTCTGAAGGAGAACGAGTTTGATGTGTAAGTAGAAGCTTTCTCTCCTTATGATTGGAATCTTAAGGGGAAGCGATTTCTCAATGCTGATTTTCCCACAGATGCTGAAAAGTCAGACCATTGCTTCATTTTGCATGAGTGAAGCCATGTGGTTGGTTAAGTAGTGTTGGAAGAGCGGGGGTGGGTGCATTTTTGGGGAGGAAACTCTTTGGAAGATAAACACATGGTGTTTTCCAATCGCGTTAGCTAGACGGGCTCGGGACTTGGAAGACCACATCTAAGTACCACAGGGAGAGAAGCTACAGCTGGATTGTCTCGCTCTTGTCACGTTAAATGACATAAAGGCCATTTGTGTGTCCTCACTTTCCCCATGCTTTACTGGGGAACATCTCTGTCATGGTTACACCAGGCCTTTTCCTGGCTGGTCTCAGCACTGTTTCAGAGGGAGAGAGAGGGGGGGGGGGTCGAGAGGGTGGGAGAGAGAGGGAGAGCCTACGGAAGAGGGGGTGGGAGGAAGAGAGGGTGGAAGAGAGAGATAGAGGGTGGAAGGAAGGAAGAGTGGGAGGGAGAGAGGAGGAGGTAGAGGGGGTGGGAGGGAAGGAAGGAAGGAAGGAAGGGAGGGAGGGATGATGTGAGGGTGTGTGGGATAAAGGGGGTCACCGTCCTGTCTGGGTACTCACCAGGCTCCCCTTCCTTGCTGAGTAGCAAGTATTTCCTGTTATAAAGTCCAGTTGGCTCGGTGCATGCCGTTACATCAGACCCAGATGGCTTCTATTCACAGAACCTGACAGCAGAGCAGCAGTAAGCAGGGAGGAAAGTAGAGACAGAGCTATCATAAACAGCAGAACATAGCAGGGCCAGGGGAGAGCGGGGGGGAGAGAGCGGGGAGAGAGGGGGGGGGGGGGGGGCAGGGGGGAGAGTGGGGAGGTGGAGAGAGCAGGGGGGGGAAGAGGGGGAGAGAGCATGGGGGAGTGGGGTGGAGTGGGAGTGGTTTGGTCTTGGCAGAGGAAGCTGTCTCGTCACGTGACAGGGTTTGGGCTGTGCCACACAAACATGGCTCCTACTACTTTGTCTGGCTCACAGACGGGCTAGTCTCTCGCTCATAACGCACTCACGCTGACTAACACACACACACACACACACTGTACACTCACTGTCTCTCTCTTTCAGATGCACTTTCTCTGTCTCAGCTTTGCACACACACACACACACACACACACACACATCCCACACACACACAAGTTCCATGCTGTGTCCCAGTGATTGCTACTGTACAGCACAGTAGCCGTGTAGAGCCAGTGGAGGGGGGCGGAGTCTGTGGTGAAATGTGTTAATTGCTGCAGGAATCTCCTGGCACCTGCTGGGCCCCCTGCTGTAGTCACTAAAGTCATTAGCAACGAGACTAATTAACACGAAAGGAAACGAGCGTGCAGGGCTCGTCTCTGGAGCCGCTCCCCACGAATAAGACGTTCTCTTTGAATAAGAATAAGCCTGGTGCCTGAGATGAAGCCCTCGCTCCCTCTACCCCAGCTTCCTGCACCCGTGCAGCCAGCAAGTGGATATTGCAATATTTAGGAGTTGCTAGGCGATGCAGGGCCGCGCGGGGTGTGGATGTGTGAGGCTGATAGGCTGATAGGCAGCCTGTAGCAGAGAGGCATTTGGAGAGAGACCAAGACTGGCTGGCTGCCTGCCAGCTTACCATTCATACCCCCATCTGCCCCCACACACACACACACACACACTACACAACACACACTAATTGCACGCCACACGCACAAACACTCGCACGCACACACACTCCACGGCACACAGGCACACCCATTAAGGCACTCACTCCAGGCCACACACACATATATAAACAAACACATGTGTTTACTATATACAGTGTACACACACACACACACACACTCACTTCATGTATGCCTAACCACACACACAAGCAGGCAGACTGAATCTCTCCTTCTCTCCTGATTAACACAGTACGGGACACTTAGAAAACATGGCTGCTTCAGCGCCGGTTCACATGGATCCCGTCTATAACTGATGATAACCCTGGTAATCACAGGGGCCCTGTCTATAACTGATGATAACCCTGGCAATCACTGGGACCCCGTCTATGACTGATGATAACCCTGGTAATCGCAGGGGCCCTGTCTATGACTGATGATAAACCTGGCAATCACTGGGACCCCGTCTATGACTGATGATAACCCTGGTAATCACAGGGGCCCTGTCTATGACTTGTGATAACCCTAGCACTCACAGGGGCCCTGTATGTCTGGTGATAACCCTGGCACTCACAGGGGCCCTGTCTATGTCTGATGATAACCCTAGCAATCGCATGTATCCCAGCTACCAGAGGCTCACGTGGAGCTGCTGTTCCCTGCCTCTTTAACCAGGACTCAGCCAGGACCTGCTGATGACCCGGAGGAACAGGAGTCTTTCCCCGCTGACCTGTCGCTGCACCCGGACATCCCCCCACCAGAGGGGCTGGGCTGCCCCCCTGCCAACATGGTGGAGGTGCACCAGGGCTCCCAGACAGGTAAGGGGCGCTGCAGCCCTGGCAGGTTTCCTCCAGTTTCAGCTCTGTATCAGGCAGACAAAGGCACACAGTGATACTGACATCCCTTGTAATCCCCCCCCACCCACCACTCCTACCGAGTCTGAATATTAAGTGTAACACATTGCTGGGGACCACATTAGCCTAATCAGTCAGCTCAGACTGCCAATTGTCTCACAGGACCATTTGAAATGCCAGGGACAGCGGTGCCCTAACATGCGCACACACACACGCGTACAGTACACACACACACAAGCATACAGTACACACACACACACACAAGCATACAGTACACGCACACTGATACCGACTTGGTGTTTGGTGTTTGCCCTGGCTTCAATGTTCCTCTGCCCTCCAGACTCTGTGAGGTGCAGTAATAGAAGCTCAGAGGATGCGATCGTGGACGAGGAGGCCATCCTCAGCCTGTTGGAAAGCAGTCAGACCTTCCTCCCTCTCTCCCAGAGGTCCACGGACTCGCCCATTCTAGGTAACCAAGACACGTCATGCAGAACCACCACTCTCAGCATCCTTACTATACAAATTCCCCTTCTTTTGTTTTTATCAATCTGGCTCAAACAAGCCCTTTTTAAATTTGTAATTTTCAATCTCAAATCTTGTTCTTTTAATGTCATTATCTATACAGTATGTGAAATGTAAAGGTGACGTACGGTTTTCTACATCACAGCAGTCTGTGTGTTTGTGCTCTAGACAGCAGCCAAGACCATGCGATGGTTGACCTGCTGGCAGGCCTGGAGGATGACGGGTACAGGGCGACGCCCATGAGGCAGAACTCCCAATCACAACTGCAGGGAGGAGGAGCCTGTCACTACAACAGTGACGAGGAGGAGGCGGAACCTGAACTGGACAGGGAGGAGGCGGAACTGAGTATGGTGATGTCACAAAGATGGGACTGCGACCTTCCGGAACAGCCATCTAGAACAAGGTTCGTTTTGATTTTCTGTTCACCTGTTGTCAACCACCACCCAGGTCACTACATCAGTGTTACATTTAGTCATTTAGCATTTAGTCATTTAGCAGACGCTCTGTTAGTATTCTTCTTACTGCTCATTCATCTGTGTGTTTCCTGGAGTGTAGAAAACATGTTCTCATTTGTCCAATATCATTGTCTCTCTACTGAGTCTACATGTAGGGAACACAGACCTGCAGCAGGTAGATGAAGGTCAATCGCTGAGCCGTGATCCCGCATTGTTTAAAGTTCTGCCTCATTGTTCAATCGCTGTCTCTGTCACCGCCACCCGCTCCCCCACCAACAGAGGCAGTGTGAAGGACGCGGAGGAAAGCTTAAGCGACGAGCCGCCAGCTTCCTCAGACGAGGAGATGGAGTGGAGCGTAACCAACTCTGTCTTCGCCAACCTGTCCATCCCTCAAGTGGACGGGGCTGCTGATGAAAACAGCGGTGAGTCATTCTCCCGAAGCGTAGTTTAGCCTCGCTGTTGGCACAAACTTCTCCCTGGAATGGGAGAGATTATGAGATTATGTTTGTTTATCACTTTGGTGCCGTCGTTTGTATTGACGTAGTTTTCATCTCTTCCGTCTTGCCCCCCAGACTCTTCACTAACAGACAAAGGCTCCAGGACCTCCCTGACCGTCACCGACAAGCTCCTGGGCAAGAGGAAACCCTTTCCTGGGGAGACAGTCCACCTGGAGCCCCCCACCTCAGCCAAGATCCTTCTTGAGTGTAAACACCCTGAGCACAGGCAGGCCCTGTCCCTGGACACAGAGGAACCAGCAGACAAACACTTTCTCTCCAAAAGCTCCCTCAATCAGGACCCCAACGAGTGCTCCACGGGATTTAAAGTGAATAAAGAGATTCCCTACATCCAGCCAGTCAAACACCCTATCCCCTGCAACCTGGTCAGCCAGGCTGAGGTGTCTCACACCTGCATGGACAAGATGGAGATGCGGCCCCTGTACACCTACGAGAAGAAGACCATGGCTCTGGACGAGTCCGAACTCGACGGCTTTCCGTTTGGCAACGGCAAGATCACCCAGAGCAGGAAGAAGTACGGCAGCATCAAGAACGTAGAGAAGAACCGCCTGTCCATCCTGCAGAACCATCGCAGCTTCTCCTTGTGCTACTCAGAGCTCAGGAACTGCCCGTCCAAAGCGGACCCGGAGCTGAGTCAGAACGGCTGCAAAAGCCCCATCCTGAGGAACATTACCCCGTCCCCCTGCGCCATGGAGGACGAGGGGCTGATGGACCCCCAGGAAGGGGAGATAGGCCAGGGGGACGAGGAGGGGGACGTGGGGGAGCTGAAGATCAGGTATGAGGACTACCAGGAGAACAAAACCGAGAGGACCATCGTAGCCCAGCAGGAGGCTCACTACAAGTTCTTCCCGAGTGTCATCCTCTCCAACTGCCTCACCAGGCCCAGCAAGAAGGCGGCGGCAGGGAGCAAGGTGGCGGATTCCTGCAGCAAGCCGGAGCTGGCAGAACCGCGCCGGTCCAGGCTTGGGAGGCGGAAATCTGCAGCCTTGAAGACGAAGGTGAACGCCGCGGAGAACCCAGCTTTGGAGAGCCGAGAATGCACAGCATTCGGCGTTGTTACGCCAGCTGGTCCGATGAACACAGACAGGGAGAAGCCAGGCGCAGAAGAAAGAACCGTTGCAGAGGAGAAGCCAGGAGAGAAGCCTGTTCCAGGGAAGTCCCTCCCTGAAGAGAATATGGATACCGAAGAGAAACCAGAGACTAAATCCTTAAACCCACTGCCAGAACCACATGTCCTTTCCCCAGTACCTTCACCAGCCTCAGTCCCTACTGGTCCCATTGAAGCCACAGTAGAGATTAACAGATTAGCCCCGCTACCTGCGAAGATTTGCACCAAGGTTTCAGGGCTGCCTGGCAGTAAATACACCTTGAGGGCCAAACGCAAGATGAGCTACGATGGTGAGGACGGAGAACACTCAGGAGATTTCAAGTATAAACACATGCTGTCCCTCCGGCACGGCCTGAGGGACAGCTACGTTCTCAACGGCCAGGAACTCAAGTATCAGAAACGGCGGAAGATGGCCCGAAAGGAACCTCCGATCATCATTAAGTACATCATCATCAACCGGTTCAAAGGTCAGAAGAACATGCTGGTTAAGATGGCCAAAGTGAGTGCTGAGGAACAGAGGGTGATGCTGACACCTGATAGACTTCAGCAGTACAACAAACTGGCCCCCCTCAAGAACTTCTGGCCAGTGGTCCCTGAATCCTCGGCTGTCAAGTTCCCCCCCAAAGAGCCAAAAGCAAAAAAACAGCCCAAGCGAAAAGCTAAGGAATGCCCAGCCCCTAAGAAACCCGTAACTTTCTGCAGCCCACAGAAAGTTAAAGTCAGGCGGGGTGAGAGGCTAAAAAGGACTAAAGGTGCAAGAGCCCAAATTCGGCCTTCTCTTCCTCCTCCGAAGCCATTTTACTTTGAGCTAGCGGATGACCATGACACGGACTACAAGGATGTGATGATGGAGCTGGGATACCTGTCAGAGAGATCCCCCAGCCCTGCAGACTCCACCCCTCCCCGGTGTTGGTCACCCAGTGACCCCTTCCTGGAGTCCATGTCCTCGGATCAACTCATTAACCCCTTCAACGACCCGTGTCTCAGTTCCACCTGTCAGGAACCCCCCACGCGGTCCTTAGGTCGAGGTGCACGAAACCAAAGTCGAACGGGCCGCCTTCGAAATCTAGCCACAAGCCCGAAAAAGAGGTCCAAGTCTGCTAATAAGCTTCCAGAGGGTGAACAGGCTAAACATGAGAGCATGAGAAGGAAAGGCAGTGGCACGGCTCCCAGGAGGAAGAAGAAAGCGCCGGAAGCGGTTGAAGCGAACAGCGCAGGTGATGGTGCCGTCGTCTCCACTGCTTGCACAAGACCCAGGAGGTCTCGGAAGAAGAAGCAGGCGACAGGGTGTGAAACCCCCTCGGCTAACGAGAGCTGCGACAGTTCCCAGGTTCTCTTCTCCGACGATGAGATCCGTCCCTCGGGGTCCTCCTCAGACACCCTCCCTTCGTTCCAGCGGCCATCCCGCACCGCTAGACACCCCCAAAACAGCTTGTCCAAGTCAGTTGAGCCAAAGGCTGAAGACTGTGAGACATCTATCATGGAGGTCAGTCAGAGCTATGCCTTCAGACCCCGGTCACAGCCAGATCTGGGGCAGAATGCTGAGGTCAACTCCCTATTTGGCTCCCAACATTCTGTTGTGAAGGCTGAGGCCACTGTGGAGGAAGGTAAACCCACTCAGGTGACGTCCCTACCTGGACCCATGGATGGGGACAGTGAGGGCTTCTCCAAACCCGACTCCCCCAATACAGGTCCTAAGAATGAGGAGGGGCTACCTCTGGCTGAGAGCCAGTCGGGACTAGCTGTCCTGAAGAAACTCCTGCAGAAGAGGCAACAGGGTCAGCAGCTACCATTACGGCAGGTTGGCACGGAGACCGGCTCCACCGCCACACCGCCTCCTGGTACAGCACAAGACCCTTCAGCCAAGCCGGCCAAATCCAAACGAGCCCCCTCCACCAACCCCCGGAAACCCAGGGCACCTAGGACTACAACTCCCAAGGAGAAGAAGCCCCGGACCAGGAAAGGGAAGTTCTCTCAACCTGAACTGCCAGTGAAGCAGGAGCCCAGCCTGTCTGACGATAGCCCTGTGTTTCTGTCAGATCCAGGTCTGGACAGCTGCTACTCCATAGAAGACAGTTTATCCCCGGAGCTTCCTCACAACTATAACTTTGACATCAACACCATTGGGCAGACGGAGTTCTCCAGCTTGTACATGGGAAGCCAGTTTGTTCTGACCGACAAAAACCTGCCTCAGAAGTTTTTGAGTGATGTAACTCAGGAGGCGGTTCCTGCCTTGGTGCTGGGGTTTGAGAAGAGACCTGATAGGCTGTTTTGCCAAGGGGAGGAGCTCCAGAGAGGCTCGGATTGGCACAGGGCGGGACCTCTCAGTCCCGATCTCTTTGACAGGCCGGAAAACGGGGAGTCCGCGTCCAATCATCTCTCTTTCCTGGAGTCAGAGAGGATCTTGAGGAGCAGGGAGTGGGGATCCTCTCTGGGGAAGGTCCACGGCCTCAGCCACTTTCAAGGCTTTCACTGTGAGAGAAAAGAGCTGCTCTTTTCTGCCTTCGAGCCTGTCTTACCTCTGCCTTTAAGCTCTGCCTCGTTCGCGGACCACGAGGGTTCTCCAACCAGAGACGGACTGGAGGGGAACGACACGTCCACCACCCCCAGTAGTTCCCCCCGATCCGTCAGCTCTCTGTCCCAGGTCAGGGCCAGCCAGCCCCTCAGGGGAGGGGTGGGAGCCAACATACTCAAGCCCCTCATGTCGCCCCCAAGCCGGGAGGAGATCCTCTCCACCCTCCAGGACCTGGAGATGTCTGAGGCAACCTTCCAGGAGCCCTTCTGCAGTGACCCCTCAGATGCCCCAGGGAAACCCAGGTAGGACCGCACACTGACACCTAGGCAGTGTATGTGAATGAAACCAGGAATTATGTTATGGGGCATGATCCAGTGCATACGTTAGTGTTTAAGTATTTATATAAATGTATTTTTTTATATCAATATATTTGTATAAAATAGAGGTTGGTATATTATTCATATGTTGTGGAGTTTCAGAAAACGTAAATATTGAGAACATATACTACAGGTTATCAATAAAATGACTGTGATTAATATTCCATTAAATCCCTGATTTATTTGATTGGGGACAATTCAGATATTGACCTTGAACATACGATTTATAAAGATCCTGCCCCAATAGCAGCAAAGACAGGCATTGTAAGGGACATCTACAGACCCTCCTACTGTTACTATGTGGCTCAGAGAAAATAGCATTTTATATTTCAGTATACATTTAGTCAATTTCATTTTTAGTAAATGAGGCACAGTCATGTAAAAGCCTCCTGACGTTCAACACGTACGGTTGTCTTGTGTAGGGAGGTAGGAGGACGGAAGCTGACGGTGGAGACGAGACTGGCCAAGGACCTGCCCGAGTTCAACGGGGACCTGTCCCAGGAGGGGCTCCAGTTCTGGAAGACGGCCTTCTCTGCCATGACCCACCCAGGCTCCTCACACGAGTTTGGGGTCGAGGCTTTCGAGACGGCTGAGGGAGGCGTGGCCCAGCCCGGCCCGTCCACCTCGGCTGGAGACCAGAAGGTCGTCCTTCTGCCCTGCAGGAGCGCGCCCAGTCGAGAGCGGGTGGAGGTCTGGCTTCAAGCCAGGAGACAGTACGAACACCTGCAGAAGGGGAGGAGAGGCGCCCGGGAGAGGAGGAGGACGGAGGGGGCTGGAGAGGAGACGTCGGCCCGGACCGAACCCGCTGGTCGCCGTGAACCGGATCTGAGAAAGGAGGAAGGGTCGGAGAGGCTCGCGAGGACTCGTAGCGAGAGGGGAGGTGTGTCCCTTCACGTGTTTCCTGTTGGGGAGGCAGAGACTCAGGACAGCCCCATGGGATCCGAGCCTGTGACAGACCCTGGTGCTCAGGACCTCGCTCTTCAGGACCCTAGAGAGGAGCAGCGCTACGGTCAAGCTGTTTCCCCTGACTCTCCTGACCTGCCTCCATGGCAACAGACAGAACAGCCCAGTCCCTCGGGGGAGGGGGGGGGCCCTGGGCTGGAGCCTCTGTCCCCTGACAGGGGGGAGGAGAGGCAGTTCCTCAGCCCCTCTCCCTTGCCCCTGAGCAGGGAGGGGGGACGGATAAGCCCCGGTCTGCTTCACAGCACCCCGGTCCTGAGGAGATGCAGAAGCAGCTCACAGCCGGTCTGCAGCACCCCCGTGACAGACGGTAAGCCAGCTCTTCATCCCCTCCGCAAGTTTATTAGCAGCCATCGCCGGCTGAATTTACATTTGAATCGTTCTCTCCTACCGCCCGTCTATCGCCGGCCCGTGGCTAATTACATTAGCGATAGTGCGCATCTGCTCAGATTGCCACGAGCCTCTTTCAAACTAAACTTTCTTACCTCAAAGTGTGAAATTGTTATGGGCCGCCATTAAAAGCTGCATAATTGGCTAATCAAGCGAGCGGGGGATACTTGAATCTGTCACAGTCATTTATTGAATTAGTTTTAATATGAGGAAATGTCCCCGGTGCGCAATTGTTTTGTCCTTGCATTGTGTGCATCGTTCCACCACAGCGTCCCCTCTGATGGTTACTTTGGGGGTTTGATCTGTTGTTCCACAGACGCAGAGTGTTGGTCCCAGAGACAGCAGCAGAGGAGAGGGAGGGACACGGACGCAGAGTGTTCGTCCCAGAGACAGCAGCAGAGGAGAGGGAGGGACACGGACGCCTTGAGAAGGGTGCTGTTGACCACCCAGATGAAGGTCAGCCAGAACACACTGGGAATACCTCAACTGCTCGTTCACAGCTCTTAAATTAACCAGACAGCTGCTTTAAACCCAGTGTACCCTGGCCAGGAATGTTGTTCATAGCCCCCAGAATACGAATCATTACTAGGATATTGATACAGAAAGGCCGAGGAATAAATGCCGGCCCTCTAACTGTGATGTTGTTGTTTTTTTTTACCACCCTGGTTAAAAAGCCTTTCGATTCCCTGTGCTCCTTAGAAGCAATTTGGTGCTTTGAACGTTCCAAGGAAGGATAACTCTCAAATCGAAGGGCCAAGCATTAACAACTCATACGGTTTCAAAGTGAGCATGCAGAATCTCCAGGACGCCAAGGCCCTGCATGAGGTGAGGATCCCCTCTGGTCCACACTACCACACTGGCTGTGCTGTCTGCAAACACACACACACACATACACTGTACAGTGTACTGGGAGGCCCTTGAAATCTCGACGGAGGCCCAGAGATGAGCGATTCGTTTTCTCTCTCTTCAGGTTCAGCATCTGACTCTGATGAGCATGGAGCTTCATGTTCGGACCCGGAGGGACCTGGAACCCGACCCGGAGTTTGACCCTATATGTGCCTTATTCTACTGCCTCAGCTCTGACGCTCCACTGCCTCACTCAGACAGGACCCAGCTGACTGGAGCCATAGTGCTGGACAGGAACTGTCAGAGTTTAGGTTAGGAATCTCTCTCCCTCCTGTCAGGTCTCAGGAAGTGTACAATGCTAAGTTGTCAGACCTTTTAAGAGTTAGCAGTGCTCATGTATCCATCACCCTTTGTTTGGAGAGAATGACGGATCTTTTTTTTATCCTTCGCAGGTCGCAGAGAAACAGCGCCCCTACTGGTCAGATCGGGCGTTTCAGGACTGCAGGTCACCTATGTCTTGGATGAGAAACAGCTGCTCCAGGAAGTTGTCACTGTAATCAGGAAGTATGTGTCCCTTTATGGAGTTGTCTTTGATCCCCATGCTTCTGAAACAAGTGATTAGCACTCCTGTCTGCTGTGTTACAAAAGACTTTGTGAAACACTGACCTGATAATGTGCTGTTTATGGTTTTTACTTTGGCAACATTTGTATGAGTCCCCAGATGTGATATAGTCAGCATAATTCACATGCTACACTTGCAGTTATCCAATTTTAACCAATTTTAACCAATTTTAACTCTGTTCCATTTGTGAGTCACCAGTCTTAATAGCCTTAATAGCTGCTTTAGATAATATTACATTTACATTTAGCAGACGCTTTTATCCAGAGCTACTGACAGTAAGTACAGGGACGTTCCCCCCGAGGCAAGTAGGGTGAAGTGCAAGGTCCAAGGACAAGTCCAAGGACACAATGTTATTTTGGCACGGCGGGGAATCGATCCGGCAACCTTCTGATTACCAGCCCGATTCCCTCACTCCCTCACCGCTCAGCCATCTGACTCCCCCTATTAAGATCATTATAATGTTGTTCTTTTGTCCCTTTTGATGTGTTTCTCATGTATGTCTATATATTCTGTGCTGTACAACACCTTTCTTCTTGGAGGACATTAGGGTTAAGGTGTAAGGTGTAAGGTCTTAGTGTAAGCCTGTAGCATAGTGAGAGCCCACTATGCTGTCTTGACGTCCATGCTGAAGGGAGCTTGTGCCTCCACGTCAGGTACGACCCGGACATCCTGTTGGGGTATGAGGTGCAGATGCGCTCCTGGGGATACCTCCTCCAGCGAGCATCAGCCCTGGGCGTGGACCTCTGCCAACAGCTCTCCCGGGTCCCAGGTACAGTGACACTAAACCTGGCTGACGGGTTTTAGTTTGAGTTTAGTTCTTTTTTTTTCTTTTTTTTCTTCAGATTCTTTCTCTTTTTTTTTTTTTTTTAGTTTTTTTGAGGTCGTGAGGTGAGCAGAAGGCACGATGCTCCTGTTTATCAAGCGCACATCTGCTTATGTCTTCAGGATTTAGCAAACATAATTGAGGGTGATGGGGCCTGACAGTGCGAAGGAGCTTTATTGAAGTAACATTGAGTAACAGAATAAGTTTGAAAGCAGAAAAGTTACGTTTTTTAAATCAGAAACCCTGCTGTGCCAGTCTGTATCCAACCATAACATTGAGGTCAAGAATGTGTGTGTGTGTGAGTAATTGGCTGCTGGGTGGGCATTTGTGAGTAAATCGTTGCTGTCGCCTACGCCTGGCGGCTTGATATAATGACCTCATGGTGGTCTGGTGTTCTCAGGAGACTCCAAAGAGAACCGCTTCTCAGCAGACAAGGACGAGTACGGGGCTGACACCATGTCAGAGATCCACATCATCGGACGCATCACCCTCAACCTGTGGAGGGTCATGAAGACTGAGGTATCTGTCTCCCCAGCCCACCTGTTAGAGCAGGGGTTCCCAACTCTGGTCCTCAGGGACCCCCTGTCCTGCATGTTTGAGATGTTTCCCTGCTCCAACACACCTGATTCAAATGAATGGGTCGTTATCTAGCTCTGCAGAAGCCCTGCTTATGACCATTCATTTGAATCAGTTGTGTTGGAGCAGGGAAACATCGAAACCATGCAGGACATGGAGGCCCGAGGACTAGAGTTGGGAACCACTGTGTTTGAAAACCCAAGCCCTCTCTTCCTTCTCTTCATGGATGGGGTTTTTTCACGGGGGCAAGTGCCCAACAGGAGAAGTCATTGTTCTGTGTTCTCTTCACGTTTCCTCAGGCGACGTTGAACAACTACAGTTTCGAGAACGTGGCCTTTCATGTGCTGCACCAGCGCTTCCCCCTCTACAGCTCCAGAACCCTGTCCGACTGGTTCGACCACATCACTGACCTGCACAGGTGAGAGGAGTCTTCATCCTATTAAAAAAACGATCAAAAACAAACCTCTCGCATCCAACCTGCAACCTTCACATCCCTTACATGGTGCTCCTTCACACAGCAGGACCTGTGCTCCTTCAGACCTTGGAATCGTTTTGATCCAAGTGCCATAAAACACCTGAACTCATGACCCATAGGGAACGCACTTAATGGACTATGTCTTCTTTTAGCCACAATTTTTATTATTTATTTACTTATTTATTTATTACTGTGTTCATATTGCTTAGGTCTCTTTTTTTGTTGTTGTCTTAATTCATGTTTTACTATATTGTCCTGTCATACTGTGTCATTACCAGGAGAAGTGCAATTGAATTTCGTTGTTATGTGCAATGACAATAAAAGCCTTTGTTCCTTCCTTGATCCCTGCAGATGGAAGGTTGTGGATCACTACGTCAGCCGTGTGTGCAGCACCATGCAGCTGCTCCAGCAGCAGGATATCATCGGCAGGACCAGCGAGCTGGCCAGGGTGTTTGGGATCCAGTTCTACCACGTGCTGACCAGAGGATCTCAAGTCAGGACCCGTCAGGGGGACAGGGCAGTAGTCAGGGGTGCAGGACTGGGGAAGAAGGGGGCTTTCCTCTGTACTTGGGTCTAATGGGGCTAATCAACAGAACTAGTCATGGGATACTTGTTAGTATTTTCTTGTGTGCGTTTGCTCTTGATAAGAGATGATTGTGTCTATTTGTCAGGCTGAATAGATGTCCAGGGTCTGGAGACAGTAGGGGGGTAAGTCCCCCCAACCCAGTTCTGGGTCAGCTTGGGGGTCAGCTCGGGGTCATGGCTAGGTTCTGCTGGTGGAGGCTGTCTGATCATGTTGTTTCACCTCTACCTCCCCCCTGTGGTGACTTAGAGAAAGCTTAGTGTGTAGGGTCAACAGCAGAGGCTGAACCGCGGGCATGCTGGGGCATGTTGCAGCTAGTAGCTTGTTACCAAAGACAGGGAAGTGCTGTTTGTGCTAACCCTAACCCCTCTGCCATGCTGTAGGAGTGAGGTGGTGTTGTCAGGGAGCAGGAATGAATCCAGGAGAAATCAGTGAGCCAAGAACAAGAGAGTTGATCAGCTAGTTTAACACTCCTCTCTCTCCCTCTCTCCCCCTCCCCCCCTGTCTCTCTCTCTCTCCCTCTCTCCCCCCCCCCTCTCTCTCTCTCTCTCTCTCTCTCTCCCCCCCTCTCTCTCTCTCTTCCCCCCCCTGTCTCTCTCTCTTTCTCCCCCCCGTCTCTCTCTTTTTCTCCCCCCCTCCCCTGCAGTACCGTGTAGAGTCCATGATGCTGCGCTTGGCCAAGCCCATGAACTACATAGCGGTGACGCCCAGCGTGCAGCAGCGCGCCCAGCAGAGGGCGCCGCAGTGCATCCCCCTGGTGATGGAGCCCCAGTCCCGCTTCTACAGCAACTCTGTGGTGGTGCTGGACTTCCAGTCTCTCTACCCCTCCATCGTCATCGCCTACAACTACTGCTACTCCACCTGCCTGGGCCACGTGGAGAGCCTGCAAACGTAAGGACTGCTGTCTCCACACACACACACTGTCTCTCACACACGCACACTGTCTCTCACACACGCACACTGTCTCCACACACACACTGTATGTCTGTCTGTTGGGTACGTGGGTGCGAGGCTAACCCTGGTGCCGCTGTTCCAGGTCGGATGAGTTTAAGTTTGGCTGCACCTCCCTGAGGGTTCCTCCTGAGCTGCTGTACCAGCTACGCAACGACATCACCCTGTCCCCCAACGGCATCGCCTTCGTCAAGGTACAGCTGCCGCCTGTCGTCCTGTCCTCACGCTAGCTGCCTCCTGATTTCAAATCAAAGTCGCCGTCTTACAAATCCTGATTTGGAAGTAAATGTTAAGTTGTGCGTGTGTGTGTGTGTTCGTTGGGCGCGTGTGTGTGTGTGTTTGATGTGTGTAGCCGTCGGTGCGTAAGGGGGTGGTGCCCAGTATGCTGGAGGAGATCCTGAACACGCGGATCATGGTGAAACAGGCCATGAAGATCCACCGCCAGGACAAGGCCCTGCTCAGGCTGCTGCACGCCAGGCAGCTGGGGCTCAAGCTCATCGCCAACGTCACCTTCGGATACACCGCCGCCAGCTACTCTGGACGCATGCCCAGCGTGGAGGTGAGGTCCTGGGGGGGTGGAGGTGAGGGGACCTGGGGGGTGGAGGTGAGGGCACCTGAGGGTATGGAGGTGAGGTTCTGGGGGGTGGAGGTGAGGGGACCTGGGGGGTGGAGGTGAGGTTCTGGGGAGTGGAGGTGAGGGGACCTGGGGGTGGTTTTCAGTATGCGTGTTGTGAAGGCTCCGCCGTGTTGTCATGCTGCGTGTTTCTCAGGTCGGGGACAGCATCGTCCACAAAGCCCGGGAGACTCTGGAGAGAGCCATCAAGATGGTGAACGACACCAAGAAATGGGGAGCTCACGTTGTGTACGGGGACACTGACAGGTAGGGAGCGCTGTCGCTCGCTCGGAGAGACGAGGCGGCCCAGCTCTGCTCACCATCTCCCCCTGACCTCTGCTCACCATCTCCCCCTGACCTCTGCTCACCATCTCCCCCTGACCTCTGCTCACCATCTCCCCCTGACCTCTGCTCACCATCTCCCCCTGACCTCTGCTCACCATCTCCCCCTGACCTCTGCTCACCATCTCCTCCTGACCTCTGCTCACCATCTCCCCCTGACCTCTGTTCACCATCTCCTCCTGACCTCTGTTCACCATCTCCTCCTGACCTCTGCTCACCATCTCCTCCTGACCTCTGTTCACCATCTCCCCCTGACCTCTGCTCACCATCTCCCCCTGACCTCTGCTCACCATCTCCCCCTGACCTCTGCTCTGGTTCCTCCCCAGCATGTTTGTCCTGCTTAAGGGAGCCACCAAAGAGCAAGCCTTCAGGATCGGAAACGAGATCGCAGAGGCTGTGACGGCCACCAACCCTAAGCCGGTCAAGCTGAAGTTTGAGAAGGTAGGGAGCTGGATACAGGGAGACAGCCTTACTGGTGTAGACCCGCATAGCCAAGTGTGTCCTATTCATTCAGGACACACACACGCTCAATTGTTCACCGTGTGGATCAGATCACGTTGACATTTAAAGTGTGTGTGTACATGACGGAATGCACACTTGCCTGTGGATGTGTGTCTTTTCCTTTTTTCAATGGAGGCCAGTCTGAAAAAGATTGATAAGCACTGCAGTAGTCTTACCCCCTCCTCCCCTCCTCCCCTCCTCCTCCTCCTCCCCTCCCCCTCCCTCCCCCCAGGTGTACCTGCCCTGTGTGCTTCAGACTAAGAAGCGCTATGTGGGCTACATGTACGAGACTCTGGACCAGAAGGATCCCGTCTTCGACGCCAAGGGGATCGAAACCGTGCGGAGAGACGGATGTCCGGCTGTTTCCAAGGTAACGCCCTCCAGCACCTCCCTCCCAGCAGCCCTGCGCTCAGGCTCCTGTTCCCACGGCGATCAGAGGGAGACGAGGGGGAAAAACCCGACCTTCCGTAACCGTCTAGACAGGAGGAGGAAAACCCCTTTGCCCCCGTGTCCTAGTGTGACCTTTGACCCCCCCGACCTTTCCCCCCCGTCTAGATCTTGGAGCGTTCCATCAAGCTGCTGTTTGAGACCCGGGACGTGAGCCAGGTGAAGCAGTACGTGCAGCGTCAGTGTGTGAAGGTGCTAGAGGGCGGGGCCAGCATGCAGGACCTCACCTTCGCTAAGGAGTACAGGGGCAGCGGCTCGTATCGGCCTGGGGCCTGCGTCCCTGCTCTGGAGCTCAGCAGGTATGTCAGCACCCCCCCCCCCCCCCTCCAGACCCCCTCCAGGCCTCCCTCCAGACACCTGCACTGGTGTGCCTGCGTAAAAGCGTTGTATTTTATATTTTATTTTTGTTTTATTATTATTCTTTTGTCCACTTTTTTTTTTGTGTGTCTCTTTGGCTTGGTCTTTGTGTGCGTGTGTGTCTTTGGTGTGGCTGTTTTGTGTGTGTGTGTGTTCTCCGGTGTGTGTGTGTGTGAGTGTAATGTAGCTGTGTGATAGACCTCCCCCTCCACTGGCAGAGTGTGCTGTGTAGTACCACTCACTGATTCCCCACAATGCACGTTGTCTGCCTGCTCCACTACAGCCGACTCTGTGTACACTGTACCTGAGACAGTTGCCTAGCAACCCATTCCCTAATGGGTGGAGAAATCAGATTTCAAAGACATGGTTAAAAGGGGGCCCAATATTCAGTATGATTCATGAGAAATATTACCATTTATTACAGTCGTGTGCACATTTAAATGAATGTTTTATTTGTGTGTTTTTTTGCGTTTGTAGGCAAACGATACACATATTACTGACGTGCGTCTGTTTTTGCATCGTATTCAAATACAGTTGTGGAAAAAATGATTGAGAATTGATGAATTTTGGCCTTCTTCTCATCCCTTCCCTGCCTCCCTCCTCCTCCCCAGGCGTATGATGGCGTACGACCGGCGTCTGGAACCGCGTGTGGGAGAGAGGGTTCCCTACGTGGTGGTGTACGGGACGCCGGGCGTGCCCCTCATCCAGCTGGTGCGGCGCCCCCTGGAGGTGCTGCAGGACAGCAGCCTGCGCCTCAACGCCACCTACTACATCACCAAGCAGATCCTGCCCCCGCTGGCCCGCATCTTCCAGCTCATCGGCGTGGACGTGCCCAGCTGGTACCAGGAGCTGCCCAAGGTGAGGCCTCGAGGAGGGGGCAGGAGGGAGAGACACCTACCCTCCTACCCACCACAGCACCATCGGCTCATCACCTGTGGTCATCTTGAAAAACTGATGAAGCGATTTGTTTATTTCTTGTGAGAATGTGAGATCTGATATGGGACGCACCCTGCCCCTTCTGAGCGGCACCTTACTGATTAGATTTACACGTCTGTCGGAAGCCGAGATGAAAATCTAAACTGCTTTGTTCAGACTTTTTGTACAAGACAGAAACAAGTCATGTAGGCAAGGGGAAATCCATGGCTGCACGTTAGGAATCAAATCAGACCTGTCTCCAGTTATGGTGGTAGTAGTCATTGTTAGACACATATCCAGGTCTTTGTGATGTGCTGCAGTTGCCACCTGGTGGTCATTTTTAGGAAAGCCTCACACAACTGCCTTTGCCTGATGGAAGTGTGTGTGTCCTGTGTGTGTGTGTGTCCTGTGTGTGTGTGTGTCCTGTGTGTGTGTGTGTGTCCTTTGTGTGTGTGTCCTGTGTGTGTGTGTCCTGTGTGTCCTGTGTGTGTCCTGTGTGTGTGTGTGTGTGTGTCCTGTGTGTCCTGTGTGTGTGTGTGTCCTGTGTGTGTGTGTGTGTGTGTCCTGTGTGTGTGTGTGTGTCCTGTGTGTGTGTGTCCTGTGTGTGTGTGTGTCCTGTGTGTCCTGTGTGTGTGTGTGTCCTGTGTGTGTGTGTGTGTCCTGTGTGTGTGTGTGTCCTGTGTGTGTGTGTGTCCTGTGTGTGTGTGTGTGTCCTGTGTGTGTGTGTGTCCTGTGTGTGTGTGTGTGTCCTGTGTGTGTGTCCTGTGTGTGTGTCCTGTGTGTGTGTCCTGTGTGTGTGTGTGTCCTGTGTGTGTGTGTGTCCTGTGTGTGTGTGTGTCCTGTGTGTCCTGTGTGTGTGTGTGTCCTGTGTGTCCTGTGTGTGTGTGTGTCCTGTGTGTCCTGTGTGTGTGTGTGTCCTGTGTGTGTGTCCTGTGTGTGTGTCCTGTGTGTGTGTGTGTCCTGTGTGTGTGTGTGTCCTGTGTGTGTGTGTGTCCTGTGTGTGTGTCCTGTGTGTGTGTGTCCTGTGTGTGTGTCCTGTGTGTGTGTGTGTCCTGTGTGTGTGTGTGTCCTGTGTGTGTGTCCTGTGTGTGTGTCCTGTGTGTGTGTGTCCTGTGTGTGTGTCCTGTGTGTGTGTGTGTCCTGTGTGTGTGTGTGTCCTGTGTGTGTGTGTGTCCTGTGTGTCCTGTGTGTGTGTGTGTCCTGTGTGTCCTGTGTGTGTGTGTGTCCTGTGTGTGTGTCCTGTGTGTGTGTCCTGTGTGTGTGTGTGTCCTGTGTGTGTGTGTGTCCTGTGTGTGTGTCCTGTGTGTGTGTCCTGTGTGTGTGTGTCCTGTGTGTGTGTCCTGTGTGTGTGTGTGTCCTGTGTGTGTGTGTGTCCTGTGTGTGTCCTGTGTGTGTGTGTCCTGTGTGTGTCCTGTGTGTGTGTCCTGTGTGTGTGTGTGTCCTGTGTGTGTGTGTGTCCTGTGTGTGTGTGTGTCCTGTGTGTGTGTGTGTCCTGTGTGTGTCCTGTGTGTGTGTGTGTCCTGTGTGTGTGTCCTGTGTGTGTGTCCTGTGTGTGTCCTGTGTGTGTGTCCTGTGTGTGTGTGTCCTGTGTGTGTCCTGTGTGTGTGTGTGTCCTGTGTGTGTGTGTGTCCTGTGTGTGTCCTGTGTGTGTGTCTCCAGGTCCAGAAGGCCTCCTGCTCCACAGCGTGTCCCTGGGATGAGGCAGGGAGGAAGGGCACCATCTCTCACTACTTCACCACGCTGCACTGCCCCGTGTGTGACCATCTCACCCAGCTGGGCGTGTGCGCTCGCTGCCGGGCCGAGCCTCACCGCGTCGCTGTCACCCTCCACCAGGACATGCGACTGTGGGAGAGCCAGCAGGACCAGCTGCTGAAGGTGAGGGACACCAGGGGGACGGGGGGGGGGGGGGGGGGGGGGGGGGACGGGGGGGGCTGTAATGAGGTCAGCACTGATGGGAATGCTGGCCCCCCCCCCACAGGCACCTTTTTATACCGCTGGCTTCGTGTTTCAGTTTTGTCCGTGGGCAGCCTGAGTACAGATTGCAAATAAATTATGTTACAGTCTGTCTGTGTGTGTGTGTGTGTGTGTGTGTGTGTGTGTGTGTATCTGTATTTTGCATTTCCACTGCTTGCTAAAGCCAACTAGCGTCTGTATGTGTCTCCAGATCTGTCGTAACTGCAGTGGCAGTGCAGAGAGAAAGGTTCCGTGCGCGTCCCTGGACTGTCCCGTTCTCTACAAGCTGTCTCGGGTCAACCGGCAACTGTCCAAGGCCCCCTACCTCCGCCAGCTCCTCGAGCAGTTCTGAACAGCCCCTGGTGCCGCACGGTGCCACCCTGGTGCTAAACGCTGCCTCGCTCAGCTCAGTGTTAGCGTGGGGTTTCTGTTAGCGTGTCGGCGCTTTGATTGAACCCTGTTGTGTTTTCATTCGGTCCTGTTGTCATTTGTTTGTTTGACAAATATACCTGCGTGTCCAGACTGGCTGTGTGGGCCTCCTTTGGGGGGGGGGGGGGGGCTCCCTTGGGGGGGGGGGGGGGGGGGCTCCCTTGGGGGGGCTTTATCAAGGGTTGGTGTTTTTGTTCTCATTCACTGCCGTCTTCATTAGCTGCTATTGGTTGTGAGTGAAGCTGATGTCTTCAGATGATTTATGTGGAGGTCGTCTTGTCTGTGTCATCTGCCATTACCTGCAGCCTGATCGAATACTAAGACTGCGCTGTAGCAGTTTGTAAAAAACGCAAGACTTGAAAGTCTGAATGTCGTTTGATGAGATCCTAGTAATTCTGGATGAAATGAACCACTGATTGACTCTATTTGTTTTTTTTATATCAAATACACTCTTTTGTAAATAGTGACTGTACAGCAGATCTCCCTGTGTATCAGCAGTGGAGAATTGAAATCAAGTTGTCATAATGCATTCTGTTTCAGGGTGCCATACATTTCTAGATTTGTTTGTTTCAGCCTTGATTGTATTTCTGTCTGTTAAGGCGTCCTTTCATCCTAGGGCATCGACAGCAGCCATTTGAGGGAAGATGCAGAGTATTCATTTTAATTTTCACTTCTGGGACTGTTGCAATACTGTGTGATAATTTATGGCAAGGATATATTTTATTTCATTGTGCATAATGTTTTGTATACATCTTTCAGTTTTAGTGTACTCTAACACTGTTACCCAAAATCTACTCACCTACTATTTCTCACTCAACTGTAAACAGGATATGTGTATTTGTACAAATGTAAAATAGATGAAGGAATTGTTTTTTGTTTGTTTTTAATGGACATTGCTGTGGGTGAAGGTTTGAGATTGATATAATAAAACTCAATGTATCAAAATGCAAGTATGAATCTATTTGTTTTTCCTCACTTAAGATCCAAAGGTTTTAATTTATTGAAAAAGAAGATAATTACATCAATGGAAGTACAGCAACAAATTTCATCACAATGCATTACATAGAAAACATTAGTTGGAAAATATATTTTTATTTTCTATTTTACCAAAAAAGTGCAAAAACAAATATCCATTCCATACCAGGTCTCGAACTCAAAATCAACTATAGATAATGCACTAATTTGTTTGAAACAAAAAATGAAAAGTAAAATGTCTTCAAGGTTTATCACGGTATTGCTATTATTTTTTATAATTCACGTTAATGTTTACAAAATACATTTTCAAGTCTGCAAAATATACAGCCAAATAACTGTACCAGGCTGCATCAGTAGATGGCTTTCTAAGAGTGAATGACCCACAGGCCAAAGGATCAAATATAATTTCAGTAACAACATTCAGTGCAAGAGAGGACGGAACAAACAAGGAAAGCTAAGGATACATTGAAAACAAACACTATCGCCAAGTACATCGTGTTTATAGAAATGTTTCTCTGTAGACAAAGCTAGCTTAGGACACAGTAACATCTTCACAGCACTCAGGTCCACCGGGGGAGTCCCCGCCTTGCCAGGTCTTAGTCTCTCTTCTCTCTTTCCAGAGAGAGCAGTAGTTTCCGTCTGGGTGATTCTCCCAGAAGGGGAAGGTGGTCTGAGAAGGAGGACCCTCCAGAGTGTTGAGGGGACTGGGTTTTGGAGAGTGCCGAGGGGAAGAGAGGGCTGGTGTCCCCTGACATCCCAGCACCCCCGTCAGGGGGCGAGGAGAAGGGCTTCTTAGGAGAGTTCAGAAGACCTGCCTCGTCCATCTCAATCACCTCAAAGTCTGCGTCGTTCCACTGGTCGGCCTCGTCCTCCTGCTCCTCCTCCTCGTCGGCTCTCGAGTCGAGCAGCGCTTGCCGATACTCCCCGTCGTCTGCCTCCGGACGCCCCTTGACGTTGGGTCTCCGACTCGGTCCGCTGGGCGTGGTGGCCAACTTGTACATGACCGGGAAGAGGATGGAGGTGATGGTGGAGGTGAGCAGAGCCAGGTACATGAGCAGGGGGTGATCCCCCGTGATCCTCCCCAGCAGGAAGCCCAGGAGAGCGGGCAGCACCATCTCCCCCAGGGCCGCGCCCACCACAAACACGGCGGCCGAGCGGCCAGTCACTGTGGTGTACTGTTCCACCCAGGAGATTCCACTGGGGAAGGTGGTGGACATGGAGATACCATAAAGCCCTGTGCAGATCCAGAGGACCAGCTGCACGTTGTTGAAGAATGTGAGTAGCAGGGAGGACAGCATGCAGCCCAACAGACTCAGCAGGATCATGGTGCCTGGGTGCATGCAGGTCGCAAAGAAGATAGCCATGCCCCGGCCAGCTGCAAACATCCCCCAGAATAAAGAGTTAAGGCCCGCGGCCTGAGACTGCTCCATGTGGGCGTAATCCTTGGCGAAGGTGAAGATGAAGGAGCCGTAGGCAACCTCAGCTCCCACGTACCAGAAGAAGAACCAGAAGAGCATGATGATGAGAGCGTTGTGGCTCTTGGACACCAGAGGCTTAGCTGCTTGCGTCTGGGACTTGTCACGAGAAGGTGAGCAGCAGGTGTAGATGAAGAAGAAGAGGAGGGAAACCAGGAAGAGGAAGGACCCGATCACGACGTAGGCCCACATGGACCGGAGGGTGACGGTCCAGCTTTGGATCACGGAGAGAAGCGCTGAGGAGAGGGAGGCTTCGGAGACCAGGTTGGTTACGGGTGGGGAGGTTACCATGGCTATCGCGCTGATGTTTTTGTGCGGAACCAGGTCTGTTCCGAAAATCAGCTTAGCGATGATGGGCGACGCGAAAGCCCCAATAGCGAAGCTGAAGTGGAGAGCTTGCATGTGGGGTCCAGCTTGCTTACGCCACGTGTTCAAGATGAGGACATTCCCACCTGTTGGAGAGAAAAGCAGAACCACTCTTTAACTGACAACAATCGCCACTTAAAACTGTTATTTACAACAAGCTGTTTAATGTTCTTACCTGTGTCTAAAATACCCATAGTGGTTCCGATACCACACATCATGATAGTGAGAATAGCAGCCTTTTTACAGAAAGGGATGGCACACATCCCAAACGCTGTGACCAACATGGAGAATCCTGAATGGGAAAACAAAGGATTATAATAATACCCTTTTTTTCATCATGTGCTTTTCATTTCCTCAAAGCACTACAAGATTGAATAAACACGTAACATACAACAAGCATGCCAACAAGCTGAAAAGCTTAAACACAAAAGAACCAACATACAGCAGTAGTCAGGCATACCATGCCACACACTTACATATTAAACTGTACAGGGTTCAAGTTGGTACATTTACCACAGGGGTCTCTTGATATATTATAGTCTTACCCAACATCAAATGAGGGTTCAAGTGGTCAAAGAGAATCCCTCCAAATAAGGAGCCACCAATGTACCCTGAAGCACGGCCTACAAAAATGTAGGAGATGTTACTGATGTCCTGGTTGACGTTGATGGCCAGGTCCTCAAAGGTGGGGCCCACAACAGAAATGCTCATACCCTGGAACAGACCAGTAAACAGGAAAACAGAGGAACAATGTTTAAGAAGATATATTTTCGTTTTCACTTGGTCCCATGTATTTGCTTTAGAAAAATGTAAGGACCCATGTATTTTATGGTTTGACATTTCATAAGCTATAAGTCATTAAAAGTGTATTATATATCATTCCGCCAGAGCTGAGACCCATGAACTTGTAGAGCCAGTTATACTGCAATGGTAACAGGATGCAAATCCTGCTCAGCCACGATGTAGATGGCAAATAAGAAATCAATGATAGCCAAACGCATGAACAGACATGGACAACTGCAGAACAGTATATCTATCAATTACCAACCTGTGTAAAAGAGGATGGACTTCCTAAAACATCGGAGAACGTGCTTTCAGAAATTGATACGCACAGAGACAGAACATTTATGTTCTACACCAAATAGCCTTCGACTGTATCGTCAATAAAACTGACAACGTGATTGCTACTGTAAATGAAAGACGTACGATCTGGATTCATATTTACCAGTCCAAGGAAGGATGCACACAGCGCCAAGGTAACCATCCAGCGGCTGCAGTTTCCCAAAGAACTGTCGCTGCCAGCTCTGTCGATAATTTCGACTCCATCGAAACCTTGGTTTTTCCTCCGCTTCCCTGCTTTTAGAACACTCTTCAGACCCCGCCGAATGTCTTTCCTCTTGTCAAAAAGAGTATCTTCCTGGTCGTCGTTTTCATCTTCATCTGTCATTCTAGCGAAACGTACATGCTTCTTTTTGACAACGGTCTCTCGGGGGGACGAGGCCGACATACCTGTCAAATTACGGCTAACGCTGGACAGGTTGGCGAAGTAGCCTAAACAAATTCGTGCAACTCACTGTGGTGTATTATTCGTGAATGACACCTCAAAATGACCGTGCTGAACACCGTGCTTATTCATTAATTCTATCCATCCATCCATCCATTTTTGAAGGTCGGATAGCAAGAGAGGAGAACCTCGGCTAATGGTAAAGATACTCCATATGTCAAGCGTATAATGATGAGGCGCTCAGCTGACGACGCGTCAATTTGCAGGAAGTAGTCATAGGATTGAGATTGCCAGAACAGCGACCTCTGTCGTCCTCGAAAATTTTTGATTTGGATAGCTGGCTAGTCTAGTTGTTAAAAATAGGCTACTGTCAAGTTATATTGACTATTTGGAGAATGTCAACTTTGATGCAATCATATCACATTCTAAACACAGAAAATAACACACATGATGGCAGGACAGATCCTTTGCATGTTACGGTGTTTTGGATGAAATGACCAAAGGGGTTAGCATGTGTGTTTTTGGATAAAATGACTAAAGGGGTTAGCATGTGTGTTTTGGATGAAATGACCAAAGGGGTTAGCATGTGTGTTTTGGATGAAATGACCTAAGGGGTTAGCAAGTGTGTTTTGGATAAAATGACCAAAAGGGGCGGTATGTTTGTTTTGGTGGAAATGACCAAAGGGGTTAGTATGTGTGTTTTGGTGGAAATGACCAAAGGGGTTAATGTGTGTGTGTTTTGGATGAAATGACCAAAGGGGTTAGCATGTGTGTTTTGGATAAAATGACCAAACGGGTTAGCATGTGTGTTTTGGATTAAATGACCAAAGGGGTTAGCATGTGTGTTTTGGATGAAATGACCAAAGGGGTTAGTATGTGTGTTTTTGGATAAAATTACCAAAGGGGTTAATCATCTATATGTGACTTAGTTAAGTGATCCTTGAGTGCTCGAATGTTTTAGTGTATGAATAATCAGCAATCTAAAGTGTACATTAAAACATTGTCAATTTTGCGTTCAATAGTTTGAATACTCTCATATTCTGTGAGCACATACCCTCTACATCATAGGAAAAGAAACACGATACAACATTAGAATACCTAAAATGAACTTTGAAATGAGGCGAACAGACGGATCTCATTGTCAATGGTTAACTTAATTTAATGGTCTGGTGTGTCACTGATTAATGAAAATATGGTTGAGATGATGATCGTAAGATATAGGTAAATCATTTCATTGGTTTAGACAGTGTTTTGAACAAAATACTCCCTAACCTAGAGTCTAATCACAATATTCAGACTTGCGGATTACTTCTTACAAATCGCTTTCACGGTAAAAATATTACATTGTGCTGACAAAATCGTGTTTGCCAAAGACACAATGGCACTGACGCTAAACACTGTCCAGAATTCTGTTCTTGCTCACTTCTACATTGAGTAAAATCGCAACCTATCTACCAAGCATCAGAGATAGATCACTTCTGGGACTGTTAATACTGTGTTATAATTGTTTACGACAAGAGCCTCTGCAATTTTAATTGACCTGTTGTTTAATTCCACTGGTTGGCCTCCTCTTTCTTCTCTTCATCCGGCCCCTGAGTCTAGCTGTGCTTGGCAGTAGTCATTCTCAGCCTTGGTCTGGTTCTTGACACTGCGTTTTCTGCTTGAGCCAGTGGCCAACTTGTACATGATGGGGAAGAGGATGGCGGTGATGATGGCTGTGACCAGGGTCAGGTACATGAGCAGGGGATAATCCCGGATGTTCGTCCCCAGCAGGAAGCCCAGGAGAGCGGGCAGCACCATCTCCCCCAGGGCCCCGCCCACCACAAACACGGCGGCCGAGCGGCCAGTCACTGTGGTGTACTGTTCCACCCAGGAGATTCCACTGGGGAAGGTGGTGGACATGGAGATACCGTAAAGCCCTGTGCAGATCCAGAGGACCAGCTGCACGTTGTTGAAGAATGTGAGTAGCAGGGAGGACAGCATGCAGCCCAACAGACTCAGCAGGATCAGGGTGCCTGGGTGCATGCAGGTCGCAAAGAAGATAGCCATGCCCCGGCCAGCTGCAAACATCCCCCAGAATAAAGAGTTAAGGACCGCGGCCTGAGACTGCTCCATGTGGGCGTAATCCTTGGCGAAGGTGAAGATGAAGGAGCCGTAGGCAACCTCAGCTCCCACGTACCAGAAGAGGAACCAGAAGAGCAGGATGATGAGAGCGTTGTGGTGCTTGGACACCCGAGGCTCAGTTGCTTGCGTCTGGAGCTTGTCACGAGACATGGTGCTCCGGCAGTACATAGTAAAGAAGAGGAGGGAAACAAGGAAGATGAAGGACCCGATAACGACATAGGACCACAAGGATTTGAGGTCGGTGGTCCAGCTTTGGGTTTCGTAGAGAAAGTTCAGGGGGGTTTCGGAGACCCGGTCGATTAAGGGCGGGGAGGTTACCAAGGCTACCGTGCTGATGTTTTTGTGCGGGATCCGGTCGGTTCCGAAAATCAGTTTGGCGATGATGGGCGACGCGAAAGCCCCAACAGCGAAGTTGAAGTGGAATGCTTGCATGTGGGGTCCAGCTTGCTTACGCCACGTGTTCAGGATGAGGACATTCCCACCTGTCCGAGAGAAAAGCAGAACCACTCTTTAACTGACAACAATCGCCACTTAAAACTGTTATTTATAACAAGCTGTTTAATGTTCTTACCTGTGTCTAAAATACCCATAGTGGCTCCGATACCGGACATCATGAAAGTGAGAATAGCAGCTTTCTTACAGAAAGGGATGGCACACGTGCCAATTCCTGTGACCAACATGGAGAATCCTGGAGGGAAACGCACAGGAAACGATGAACACTTGGTTTGTACCGTTTCCAGTAAGAATGTCCTCCATGTTGGGACGGTTGTTGTTGCACCACGGACTGTATTCGGTGTGACACCGGTCATGCTTCCTCGGGCTCAAGCATATGTGTTATGTGAGTTGCATAGTAAAGCAAGTGTATGCAACTAGATCTGTGTTAATCGTCCTTTCTGTATGAAACAATGAGCAGAATGAAACACTCCAGTCACCAATGTTTAACGAGGAAGCTTTTCTAAAGTCAATACAGAAAAGTTTTAAATAGCAATACCATGTCACACACTGTTGTGATTAAACTGTTCAGGGTTAGAGTCAGTGGGTCTGATACTACAACAGGGGTCTCTAGGTATAATATAGTCTCACCCAACAGCAAATGAGGGTTCAAGTATTCAAAGAGAATCCCTCCAAATAAGGAGCCACCAGAGTACCCAGCAGCACGCCCTACAAAAATGTAGGAGATGTTACTGATGTCCTGGTTGACATTGATGGCCAGGTCCTCAAAGGTGGGGCCCACAACAGAAATGCTCATGCCCTGGAACAGACCACATAGAAAAACGTCATGAAACACAGTCTTAAGGCAGGCAGAGGGATAAAGCTATTAGGGGTGTAACGATACACTCAGCTCACGATACAATATGTATCACGACATTGGGTGTACGATACAATATGTATCACGTTATTTAGATTTTTGTTTAAAATGAAACTGAAATTCAATTAAGTTTTATTTCCAAAACATTAAACATTTTCAGTAACTTTCTTTGTTGTACATACTGTACAATTTAGTGAACTCAGTTCAAGCGATTTCTGTGAATGCACACATGAAGCAGGTGCAGAGTAGGTCGCGTGCTGGTAGCTCAACCAATAGGATCAAACGGACTTCATATTGTAAAAATATTGCCATTACTCTACGATACATGTTGTACAATTTTTGTATTGAGATATATTGTTCCACGATATATTGTTACACCCCTGAAAGCCATGAATACGTATTCACGTACTTGTGTATTGCTCCAATAACTTAATTATTAAAGAGGAGGCCATTTATTTAAATCAAACGTCAATTGACGTTTCCTTACATGAGCACCAGCACCCTTCCACTGGATACATCAATAAGACAGACGTGAAGATTGATGTTTTACGGGAGAAAGATATACGATGTTTGTCAACATATTTACCAGTCCCAGGGAGGACAAACAGAGCGCCAATGTGACCATCCAGCGGCTGCAGGTTCCCGAAGAACTGTCGTTGGCTGCTCTGTCTATAACTTCGACCGCCTCAAATGCTGGGTTCAAACTACTTTGACTTGCGTTCTGAACAATTGTCGCGTCTTTCCCCTTGTCAACTTCCTCTTTGTCGTTGTTAGCATCTACATCCTTAATTTCTTCTTCATCATCATTGATGTTTACGGGTTCTTGAGCAATTGAGACAGACATACCTGTCAAGTTATGCCTGACGCTGGAGAGATCGCTAAAGGCTTCGTGCAATTTAGTGTGGTGTGGCTTTAGCACCAAAGATCCTCTGTTTTAGTCACTTATTAATCCGCTCCTTCCTCCAGTCGGTTGGAATAGTAATGTAATAGTAATAATAATGTTCTCTTTGATTTTATTTCAATTTAATGTTTTTGTTTTGACATAATTCTGCACGGTCTACATTTGGGGATTACAATGCAAATAGAGCTCAATTAAATATTGGTTCCTTAGATCATCCTTGATATTTCAAGAACAGATTCAATTAAGTGATTAGTACACACATTTGGGAGAAACAAGCTACAAAGGCCTCATAGCAACCTCTCCATACACATTCGAAATGAAGTGAAGATATGGATGGTCAAAGGTTATGAAAAATGTGTAAGCATTTGAAGCTTAGTAAACGCCATTGAGAAATGGAAGAAATATGGAAGCGCCTAGATTATTACTAGAGCGGTCTATGAAACATTTTTCATATTACTAGTAACCGGCAGCGTCCAAAACCAAAGTTTCTCTCTGCAGCACTGCACTGTTGATAATGTGATCAGCAGATGCAGCGTCAGTTTACAGCACCAATCAGATGTTTGAGACCCGGGAAAAGGGCGACCTCTAGTGCCATTGACAGGGCAAAAACGTACATTTTCATTTCCTGTAGTCACACTCATACCCCTGGCCTTAACATGACGCAGTGTCATGTTATTAAGCAATATAATAGGAGGGTGCGTTACTACTATAGTGTTACTCCTCAAATTATCCAGAATTTTTCACTGCCGTCTCTAGACCTGCCTGTTTGTTTCCTTGCTTGACTGATTTTTTTTGATAGATTTTTCTGGTATCAATACTTTCCTTCACTATACATTTTCTGGCAACTTTTTACATTCAATCCAAAATCTTTTACACAAATATCTGTACTTTCTATTTCTTACATTTTCAAACCAGACTCGTTACTTTAGTTTAAATCTGTATTTGGTGTCATGATCAATATAATTTCTTGTCATTGCGCACCTTTTTTCATTTCCTGGCTATCACGCACAACAAGTTTAATGCATAAAGTGAAGTTTAATACATATTGCACAGCAAATGTTGTAAATTATTTTGTTAACCCAATAAAAACAACTAGACAAAGGACTGATGAGTCGGGAGCTTGGAACACAACATCAATTTTTACTTAGTTAAAAATAATATTTAATTTCTGTTGTATTTGCACTACATTGCACATAGCACTGTGGTACATTGCATATTATTAAATCAAAAACAAGCATTTGATAGCAAAATATTGAACTGTTAACACGAGCCTATAAGGACAAAAATAAAAACTACAAGCAAATCCATTTTTGGCACAAACTAGAAACAAAAACACAACAAAATTGGGATTTAAGCAGCAATTTTTAGTATTTCTAACAACATACACACATTTGTGTAATTGTCGTTTAGTTAGAACATCATTTCAAAAACATTAAATTACGTTTGTATAAAGCCATATTTTGGATAATGTGTAGCCTTTTCTAAAACCAACTTGAGCGGCCACATTATATGACACTATGCAGATTATTTTGGTCTTCAGCCCCATAGTAAAATCGAACATGCATAGACTAATATTTTGTCTCTCGCATATACCGAGACATTCCCAAAAAGTGACGTCTTTGGATGTCAAAAAAATGATATTCAAGTAATAATTTCTGAAACAACTAGTTTAAAACAATTTGTAGAGACTATGGCAAAGAGGTCTTTTTATCAACCTCAGAGGTACAAATTCTGTAAAATATATATAAAAAAGAATAAATGCATGGCAGGAATTAAATGTAAATGAGCTAAACTAAACTAAGCAGTATGATTTGGTGAATGCCTAACAATCAGAACCCCCACCACCACCTCCCCAACACTTTTGTGTAACTAGGGTATTTCAATGGTAAGATAGAGCTATATTCAATTGTAAGCTTTCTTATCAGAACTATTTGCCTTCCACAGTTCACAAACAATTTCTTTAGTTCCACTCAAATATAAACAGCACCACACCTAAGAAAGGCAAACAGTGAAGTTGGCAAGCTGACAGACTCTTTCACAAGGTCTAAATGGTTACATTTAGGATTGTCTCTGCAAGAGATACTATGATGGAAAACATAATGGTCAAGTTTCCTAAATGGTTTGCACATTAAAGCTTTTAATTCTACAACAGCTGTTGTTGTAGGACAAAATACCAGAAATGTTCATTACATTTGAGGTAGTTTGCATCAAAATCCGTATCGTGAAACATCACTGACCCACTAGTGTTTTATGGTGGAGCCTTGTGTTTAGCAATTTTGCCAGTCATTTTACATGTTTAGTGGTTTGTCAGATTGTCAGGTCTTTACAGTTGAATTTTCTAAAATAACTCTGTTATTTCTTTACATTTACAAGTGACCATTTCCCCAAATGTTCTAGCTGGTTTAGTTACGTGAATTGTGGATAAACATACACATTAAATCATGTAAGTTGGCCATCTACAAGGGCACTTTCCAAATACTTTCCCATTCTGCCTTCAATATATTGAATACTATTATAAACGGTAGGCAGATACCCACTAATTATGGCAAGACATTATCTAAACATTCTAGAAAAAATAAATACAAAATATGAAAATACGATAATTAAAATAAACATTTATCTAAAAGATGTCAACTGACTGAGCACATAGTCACTGGTTAACTTGACTTAATCTGGATCCACATTTGTAAATGCTTAATTGATATTGGTGGAAACTATTTACTTGTATATAAAATTCATAAATTGGTTTAGACTAATATGGGGGAAAGACATACTGCCAACCTCAAAGGTAAAATCACAATTATCATTCACACAGGTAAAAGCTTCAAAATGACTTCCTACAAATCCATTTTCATGTTGATCCTTCACTTTTTAAGATTCTGTCCTGTTTTGGCAAACATCTGTCGTGTTTCCAAACATGACAATGGCAATGACACTAAACACTGCCTAGCATTCTTAGGCTCTGTCAGTGGTCATTTCTGCATACATTAATGATGATTAATTAACAAACAATTCAAAAATAAGATTAATCCAGCCTACAGAGAAGTCAGACTTATGTTCAGACAAAAGCCTTGAAATGTTGTCATTTCTGATGGCATGGGTTGGATGGAATCAGTTGTGCTTGAAGCAGCTCCCTTGTGGTGTTCAAGCACCTTTGAAATAAGACAATCGTGAAATCCTTCTACAAAAGACCACCAACCTATCATTTCGTAAAGCACTTCTTTGAAGTGACGTTAATATTTTTCATTAAAATATTTCAAAAGAAAATCCTCAAGCATTCATTTGGCATGTAGTAAGACGTATAAAAACCAACCGGCCATTCTATGAAAAAATAAAATGTCATTGGACATTCATGCACCGACTAATGTTTCCCGGTTTAAATTACAATTCATTTCAAATGCATCATCTAGTCTTGGTCAGACAAATGTCGGTTTTTCATAAAGCATTTTTTCTTCTTCTCCCAATGGTCTAAATGGCCTTCACAGAATATAACTACATTCCCAACAGAAGCCAATAAAAAATGGGGAATTTTGAAGTAAGACTGGCCACTACTATTTGTAAGTAAAATGAATGTTTGATGCCTTTAAAAAGCAGCAAACCCCAAGTGAATCATTCGTTCCCTTCAATATACTATAAAATGTGAGATTTCCTACTTTCTATTTTTATCTTCAAGTTAATTCAACAGCAAGTTGATGTAAAACGATCACATTCGTGTAAAATTGTCGAGTATCTAAGAGTTGAACTGATATGCATCCAACGTCAGCATATTCACATCATCTCGCAAAGGCAGCCTTTGAAATATGGTTAGCTCATATCCACAAAGTGAATTACTTTCTACTGTGACATCTATAGTGTTAAAAAATATTTTTTGTCAGCAGTCTCATCGGTGTCTATAGGTGTGATTGAGTATTTATGTGTGTATCTGTGCATTTCTTAAGTGTGTTTTGAAAACCTAAAGAACAGATTCAGAATCTAAAGCCTTGGTCTGTGTTGAGACTCCCTGAGATAGACTGGTCTTCTCACAGTCCAGCATTTTGGTGGAGGCGTCTCCCCTCCGCAGCGCCTCCTCCGCCTCTCTCCTCTTGCGCCTCGCCTCTACCCACGGGATCAGACACAGCACTGCTCCACCGATGATGGGGGGGATACCTGCTAGGTAGAAGGCGACGTCGTAGCTGCCCAGCCTGTCTCTTAGGAACCCTGGACAGACAGAAGTGTGTGTACATGTGTGTGTGTGTGTGTGTGTGTGTGTGTGGGGGAGGGCGGGGGTGGGTGGGTGAGAGAAAAAGAGGGAGACAGATACAGTAGCTGCATTAGCATCTGTAATTTACAACCACAATATTTCCATGATACACAATAATGGCAAGATTATCTGGTAAGGAGTATGTAAAATGCATTAGTTTAACACAACATATCAATATATGTTGGAGGTTTATCACTCAGCCTTCTTTTCCTGGAAAGCTTGTCTATTTAGGAGTAAAATGTATGTCTTGTCTATAGCTCAGGTTAAGGAGGTGGCACATGACTGTTGGGTAAAGATGAATAGATGTTTGTCCTAGCGCATTCCATCAGAGTGAAATGAATATACACTGTCCTCGCTGTTTATACATTGTTACATAAACTGTACATTTTAACACCAGGCTGGCACATTGACACTTTCCCCTCTCGCATGCAGTTGACATCGTAAGGTATTAAACTGTCATGAGACAGACTGACTGATCGTCCTCGTGTTTTCGAACCTTTCAATGCAAAACCTTCCAGCAAAGAGACCGTCTGACAAAAAAAGTATACTATGTACAACCACCAGATGGCAAAAGAGAGCAATTTATGACTGGCTCTTTACACTTCTGAACACCCAGCTCTTAATTCTGTTATGTACCTGCAATAGGAGGTCCCACCGTCATGGGCACAGACATCATGCCCAGTAGGAAGCCGATGGCCTGGGACACATCCTTGGAGCCCACCAGCTCGAAGGCGATGGGGGCCATGATACAGATGAAGCAGCCGTCAAACAGCCCCATCAACAGGCACACGGCAATCAGGCCTCCGAAGATGTTGCACAGTGGGATCATCATGGACATCACACCGATCACCAGGAAGGACGACACCTGGCGAGGAAGTAGCAGGAGTCCTCAGTCTTTACCACTGATCATCATCACCGTGACTGTGGATGGTTGTTCAGAGGCCTAGCAAGGAGAAACCATGCTCCCCTGCTCCCCTGCAGGTAGAACCAGCACCCCCAGTCTTACCTGCAGGTAGAACCAGCACCCCCAGTCTTACCTGCAGGTAGAACCAGCACCCCCAGTCTTACCTGCAGGTAGAACCAGCACCCCCAGTCTTACCTGCAGGTAGAACCAGCACCCCCAGTCTTACCTGCAGGTAGAACCAGCACCCCCAGTCTTACCTGCAGGTAGACCTTGTTGACCCCTTGGACGTAGTCGGCCACCCTGCCGAAGATGAGCCGGCCCACGCCGGACGTGACACCGATGCACATGAGCAGGACCTCCTTGTTGGCGTCCTTCCCGAAGCGTTCCTCCACGTGTTTCATCTACAGACGGGATCACAATCAGAAAAGAGTTTAATAGCCAAGTAGTTTACACAACAAGGAATTTACTTTGGTGGGCCGGTGCATACAGTAAATAATATATATATATACATTCTAAAAGTGTGTGCAGTCTTTAAATATTTATAAAAAGTATGAAAAAATTACAGATATTTACAACAATGTACCGCAAAATAATAACAAAAACTGTACAGTATGCAATAAAATATAATATAACATAAAGTAACGAGAGTGGAGTAGGCTGTGAGTCAGAGGATGCGGCAGGAAGCAAGTTCTCAGACCACAGCTGCCACTCACTTAATCGAATGAAGTCTGGTTGAATACATCACAATAATACCCAGAACAAACACTAAATTCATTCGTTAGCTAAGGCTGTAAAAAGTCATGTTTCATACTGAAGAGGCAACTATTTAATGCAGAATGCAATCAAATGTCTTAGACTGTGGGAATTTTATGTTTGGCCTTGGTGCAGTTCCCCTTTGTGTGAGTATGCAGGATTATACTAACCCTTTTCAGAGTTCAGAGTTCTGCATGTAAGATTTGGGGAATGATCTGTGCTGTACGTGTTCATAGAGGTGCGGGGCAGAGAGTTGGGGCCAGTTTAAGGGGCTCTACAATTTCCCCATTTTTCAGGACACCCCAGAGAGGAGGAGCCTCCCTCTTCTCTAAATCATTCTTGTTTCACAAGGGAGGGGCGCTAGCATCGCCTCATCTCACCCCCCCATCTAAAGCCATTTCAAACCGTTCATCGATGCATTTTAACTGTATTTACCACAGCAGTCTCCGCTCATGTTACAGTCAAGGGGAGGACGCCGAGCAGCCTATCAGAGCTCGACTACATGTTGCCCACAGCTGAGGAGAAGGAGCCCAGATGGTTGTGTTTCAGGAGTCAGTCTTCACCGTTCCCCCGCCCCGTTAAACCCAACCTGAGAGACCCACTGGCAGGAAGGCCAGGAGGAAAACATGCAGAGGACCAGAGGGGCAGGGAGGCCCCTCTACCAGGAGACCCCCAGCAGCTACGGCCTCCAAGGATGCTACATCCCGTCCGGTCCCCGAGTCAAAGAACCTCTATTACTCCTCCTACCCCTCCTTCTCCCCCTTCCTGTATTCCCTGCAGGTCACACCGGGATCCATCTATCTCTCCTGGATGATTCATCAGTCTTTATAGAACAACAACAGATCTTTTTCTAGTCCTAGTTTTCTGCTCTGAGGCGTTCTGTTCCACATGGTCCTGTGGGGCTGTAGGAGTGGGCTGAGAGCGGTCACTTGGACAAGGGTGATTGATGCAGCTAACAGGGTGAAGTCCTAAATGTGAACAGCGTGTGAAACACTCACCTCGACCCGGTCAGTTTGCCTCAGGGGTGATGACCTTTAAAACTGCACCATATGGGACCAGGGTCTCTGACAGGACAGCATTATAGTCAAACTCAATCCCAACATTTATAAAAAGCATCCCTTCACTGTTCTTCATATCCCAAGTATGACCAGGATTAAAGGCTTGTGATGATGCCGGCTTCCAGCCCAGATGGAAGAGGTCTATGGAGGAGGGGATCCCTCACTGAATTTCTGAGTTTTCCTGGTTTAGGTTGGTTTAGGTGCAGTTCTATGGGCGTATGTGAAGCTGTCTGGGACACTGCTTGGGAAAAGGGATACAAATAAAATAGTGATTTGATTTAATAGCAGCCAGAACCCTGTGGCTGAAAATACCATATCGTGCAGATTCAATTCTTTCTTCTTTTTTTTTAATCTCCCATGTCAGGTTTTTGGCTTCCTCTCAAAGTCATTTCCTTTGAGACTCATAAATAATTACCTACTAATTTTGGAAAGAGCTACTACCAAGCTAACCCTCTTCAGTGAGGATGTTTACCACAACATCAGGAGGTTATCTTATCAGTAACACAGTGTATGATATGCGTCATAAAAACATAAACAAGAGCTTTGACCCTCCATTTTCTATATATACGACAGAAACACTCTGCAGGGGGTGGCATAAATCTGTCGTTGGTCAGCACAAATCCTGCCGTGTTCCAAAAAGGCCTCTGCTGACACACACTCGACCAGACAGGAATCATGTGAAGCTTGCCAGACAGCAGGGCCAGACAGCAAGGCTAGATGACAGGGTTAGACAGCAGGGCTAGGAGGCAGGACCAGACAGCAGGGTTAGACAGCAGGGCCAGACAGCAGGGTTAGATGGCAGGGCCAGACAACAGGGTTAGATGGCAGGGTTAGATGGCAGGGTTAGATGGCAGGGCCAGACAACAGGGTTAGATGGCAGGGCCAGACAGCAGGGTTAGATGGCAGGGCCAGACAGCAGGGTTAGATGGCAGGGCCAGACAGCAGGGTTAGATGGCAGGGCTAGACAGCAGGGTTAGATGGCAGGGCCAGACGGCAGGGCCAGACAGCAGGGTTAGATGGCAGGGCCAGACAGCAGGGCTAGACAGCAGGGCTAGACGGCAGGGCTAGACAGCAGGGCTAGACAGCAAGGTTAGATGGCAGGGCTAGACAGCAGGGCCAGACGGCAGGGCCAGACGGCAGGGCCAGACAGCAGGGCCAGACAGCAGGGCCAGACGGCAGGGTTAGATGGCAGGGCTAGACAGCAGGGTTAGATGGCAGGGCCAGACAGCAGGGATTGTCAGGCTATGAATCCCTGCTACACTCCAGTCATTCACACTAGCATCAGATCGCTGAATTGACAGAAACCATCTATACAGTATATCTCTCCCTACCTCCAGACCAGAGCTGTGGTCATTCAGTATCTAACGTCAGTTACAGCTGTCACTTTCATTTCATGCTCAGCCCACATTCCTGATTTGTTATTTTATAATCTGAAGACAGACAATGGTTTGTCAAACAGCAAGTGTTGGACCAATCCCAGAGGTCCTTGTTCCTTTAACAAAAACAGCCGCATGCCCACAGCCAACACACACGCGTCCAGATTCACCCTAAAACCTTGAGGGATGTTGACTCAGAGTGCGTGTGAGTCTTTGATCACATTTAAATAAACACATGCTGAATAAACAGACACACACAAAAACGCAGGACTAAAGTCAAACAGCAGCAAAATATCAGCAGGACACCATCATAAGCAGGCCACACAGATCATAAGCAGGTCACACGGATCATAAGTAGGCCACACAGACATGTGCTTTGTTGAACAGATATGGAAATGGCCTTTTAGTGAAGTGGAGTTTGGATACTGTGCACATAGGTACAACATCCACCACACCTATTATCAGACTTCCACAAACCCCAGTCGTGATGAACATGAAAGGGGGTCATGTTACCTATCAGGAGTACCTGGACAGGTGTGACAGGCCCTGCTCCTGCAGGACTTTACACTGCAACAATCTTCTACTGATAGGAAGGGCCTTGGCTCTGGATAATGCGAGTACACACGTACTAGACACAAGAACAGCAGCGTTGAGGAGCTAAGCCCAGAGCCTGAAAGAAGCAGCCAGGGAGGGTGTAAAAACAGCTAGCGCTCCCCGCTAAGCTAGGCCGGCTGGGCTGGCCCCTACCCACCAGGACTGTGCTCTCCCTTCCTGAAGGGCCAAGGCCACATCCATCCTCTCACCACAGGGATCCACAGTCTTCTCAAGGCTCAATTTGAAGGGTTGGACATGGCCCGTGGGTGTCCCAGCTGGGGTAGCGGACACTGGAGAAGTGTTGGGAAAACCCAGGGGTTTGGATCCCTAGAAGAACCTGACCTTCTTCTAATAACAAAGTCGGCAAACCCAAATAAACAGTCACCTCCTGAACCCACTTCACACAAAAGACTCTAAAGCCGCCCAAATCCTTCTTTCCTCAAAACCTTATTTTCCGTAATGTAAATGCTATGGAATACTAGAATAATAAAGACCTGTATTTATGTAACTGTGCTGGTCTGCAACCAGAGCTCCCCGTCTCCCCTCGGTCAAGCCTTGCTGCCATATTTGCTTACCGTCCTCAGACCACACAGCGGAACTTTCAAGCGTGTGTTCTGGTGGGATTATGGAGTTGCTGTGAAGTACTGCATCTCTGTGGTATGCAGACCAGCAAAATCTAGCACGTTTGACAATCTTAGCGTTTAAGATTCTCTCTCTCTCTCTCTCTCTCTCTCTCTCTCTCTCTCTCTCTCTCTCTCTCTCTCTCTCTCTCTCTCTCTCTCTCTCTCTCTCTCTCTCTCTCTCTCTCTCTCTCTCTCTCTCTCTCTCTCTCTCTCTCCAGGCTCTTTCTCAAGAGTCACATTATCTAAGGTTTGTGTATGCAACTGTACACAAAACTAAATAGAACATATTTTGTATCCTATTTTCAGACTGATGGATCATCTGAAAACACAGCAGATGTCAGATCCTTTAAATATTGACATTCCAGGTCCAGTTTGGAGGCTTAAAAGGCTCTTAAAAGTCAACCGAGTTGATCTTTACCAGTAGGGGGCAAACAAGCAGGTCTTTATAAAAACGATGTTCTTGTAAAACCAAGCTAGAAACAGATTTTAAAAAGATCTGTTTTCAGATCGGATCCATATTTGAACACATTAACACTTGCATACGTTTGATGCAGTCATGGATATCTGTGTTGTCAAGATAAACCCTTCCTCTCACCTTTTACACCAACAGCCCCTGACACTAATGTGTTTTCCTTTCTGTGTTTGTGGAGCTCTACTCCTGCAGGTGACCCCTGACCTCTCCTCTCCACTGGATCCCCCTCTAAGCCAGATAAACGACCCAAACTCAAGTTCAACCAGGAAACTGGATTTCTCTCCTGGGTTGTAGACCGACACTGTCAGACAACAGCAGCTCCCCCACCATGTGGCAGCTACACATGGCTTCTTATGATCCCTGTTTTTCCTACATGATGGTAACCTTCCACACACTGACACACAGGGGGACGTTAACAGAAACACGTTTAGATATTTAACCCACACTTGGAAAGCTAGGTGACCCCAAAACCACACTGAATGGTCGTAGGAATTTGTAGGAATATTAGGAATCATTACATTTACATTTAGTCATTTAGCAGACGCTTTTATCCAGAGCGACTTACAGTAAGTACAGGGACATTCCCCCCGAGGCAAGTAGGGTGAAGTGCCTTGCCCAAGGACACAATGTCATTTGGCACGGCGGGAAATCGATCCAGCAACCTTCTGATTACTAGCCCAACTCCCTCACCGCTCAGCCATCTGACCTCCCATTAGTGAGAATAGAGTTTTGGATCAAATCAAAAGCATCAAATCTCCGACTCACCAGGTGGACGTAAGGGACAAAGTATCCGTAGAGGGCAGCGGGCACTCCGAAGGCCCAGATGCGGTAGCCCAGGGACTTCCAGATGTTAACGTTGAACACCTGCTTCATGGACGGGCAGCGCCGGCCGCTCCCAGAGGCCTTGTGAGGGCTGGGCAGCAGGGGCGTGTAGGTGAGGCTAGCCAGCATGAGGATGAACATGAGGATGCTGAGGACACGCATGGTGTTCTGCAGGCCCACCTTCTCCAGCAGACCAGAGAGGAGCAAGGGCAGGGTAACTGTGAAGGCACTGGAGCCCGCCGTCACGATACCGTTGACCAGGCCCAGGCGTTTCTTGAAGTAGTGGCCCAGGATGACCAGGCTGGGCTGATAGGCGAAGGAGCAGCCGCAGGCAAACACAATGCCGTAGGTGAAGTAGAGGGGGCCCAGGGACCTGGGGGGGACGGGGGGCGGGAGGGGGACATTCAGGGGAAGGAAGAGGAGAAGGATAAGCCGGGAATGTAAGGAGTCTACCACAGGCATGTCATAATGTGAACTCCCTCCCCTTAGCCACTCGCCCCACACAGAATGTGCTTGATTGAATTGTCGTGCTTCCAAAACACATTTCTCTCAGATAGATGATTAGAGGCGCTAACTTGCTGCCCTGGCCGGCTGTTTCTGCTCCCCCACATTATTAGCTACAGTCACACCATGTCAACTGAGCTGCTACACAGATAAGTTCGATTGAAGGTATTTTTCAAAGCTGTGGTCAGCTAAGCAGCTGTTAACTTTCACTGCTACAGCCAAAGTCCCTGATAAGGCACCTGTAACTAGTTGTTAATAGTAACACCTTAACACTTCAGTACTGCCCTTGTAATCTAATAAACTATTTATTTTAGAATAAAACTGACAGATAATTTGGGATTGCTCTACCTAGTCTCAAGGAAGATGTGAGAAGAGGACTTAATGTTTTTTTCCTGTTTAGGGACATCGCTCATTCACATGTCTCTCTCTCTCTCTCTCTCTCTCTCTCTCTCTCTCTCTCTCTCTCTCTCTCTCTCTGTGTGTCTCTCACACACACACGTCATATAGCAGGACCACCCCTCCCAAGATAGTAGTAAGGTAGGTGGCACTTACGTGACAAAGGAGCTGGCCAATAGGCCGACCAGGCCCACCGCGGCCCCGCCCACGGCCGTTATACGACATCCCAGCAGGTCTGTGAACACGCTGACGATAGGAGAGCAGAAGAAGATCATCCCCATCGAAAGAGAACCCACCCACGCTGCAGAGAGAGAGAGACAGGGGGAGGGAGAGGGGGAGAGAATGATGTTACAGTGCAGACAAAAACGGCAGCGTTTCCCTCAGATTCTACTGTTACACAAGCGGCAGAGCAGACAGGACTGTGGTAGATTGTGTTACAGGTGGTTTTCAACAACAACAACAACAATAATTTATCACGAACTTGTGTTTGTGATTGGTGAGTTCTCTGTATTTTTGCAACTAGGCTAACAGGTCCAACTTCTGCGGCCTTGTATCACTGAGCTGACCTTTGGACTTGGTTTCTGCAGTAGGTTTAAAAAGGGTGTGCCTCTATGTCTACAGACTACTAGGAACTACACAATGTGCCCACACACAAAAGCATTGATGACCTTTGAACCACGCTGCAAGACAATCACAGAGAAAAATAAATGGTGAAGACAACATGCAACTGGATCCAGAGGCAGGATCCAGCCCTTCCTGTGTGAAGGGGGAGGAAGGGGGAGGATGAGGGAGGAGGAAGGAGGAGGGAGGAGGAGGGAGGACGGGGGAGGATGAGGGAGGAGGAAGGAGGGGGGAGGAGGAGGGAGGACGGGGGAGGATGAGGGAGGAGGAAGGAGGAGGGAGGAAAGGGGAGGAGGGAGGAGGAAGGGGAAGGATGAGGGAGGAAGGGGGAAGGAGGAGGGAGGAAGGGGGAGGATGAGGGAGGAGGAAGGAGGAGGGAGGAAGGGGGAGGATGAGGGAGGAGGAAGGAGGAGGGAGGAAGGAAAGAGGAGGAAAGGGGAGGCGGGGGGAGGAGGAGGAGGAAAGGGGAGGAGGAGGAAGGAGGAGGGTGGGTGGGTGGGAATACTTGTGCAAACTCTTGTGCCATTTATCAACACCACAGCAGCACAGCACACAGGCAGAATACTATGTCCTAACAGGTGTGTATACCTCAACCTTTCCTATGAAGAAGCTGAAGTCAAGTTGCAGGAATACTCCCTGTAGCAAGCCACTGTCTAGCAAGACTCCTCGAGATAAATAAACACTGCATGGAGCCTTAAGAATATAGTTTCCTGCCTTTATTTGTGTTGTTGGAAATAAGTAAACAGTGGCTAATGGACAAACAAGCGAGAGCGGGGAAAGAACACACAATTCCACCCAGCCCCTTTGTGCCCACATCAGTGAGCGGCCTTTGACCACAGTGAGGATGGAAGACCCGTGATGCCAAGAGGACAACATGTTAGGAAAGGGGCTGGACAGCTGTGTACTAACTCAACATTCACGCCGGTCAGACACGTAGGGGGTTTCTGCTTCGTCTACAAGTTTCCCCACATAGAGGAACCAATCTTGGGAAGTAGACAGGAAAAGAGACACTAGTTGGCTGAAACTGCTGAGTCCTGTTCTCACTCAGGGAGGGGAAAGACCTTAGGCCTCAAGGTTGAAATCACTCATCTTAAACTTTCTAAGTCAGTCTCCATCCCCCTTCCAGTGTCTTTAGGGCTACTAATACTTAGCCACCCTCAGAGCCAGCTGCTAGATAGTTATGATGACAGACAGTCCAAATCCTAGTCAAGAGCCAGACATTGACATACCCAAGCAAACTTTCAACGTTTGTCTCATAACAGGAAACGATGGAATAATTTCTTACGAAGAGGAAACATCTGCTGTGACAGGCTTGGTGGAAGTGAATCGAAAATCCTTCAAAATACTTACATTCAGCATTCAGTCTACAGAGTGGCTTTAGTTAGACAGAATTATCTGACATATGGAGGGAACCTGCGACTCATAAACCTGTTAACTAAAAGCAGACCGCACCAGCGTCATAACATGTTCATAAATCTTCATGTATTAATAGTTATGCAGCTTCGGCTAGCCCCTTCTTGCTCAATATCCTGGCAGGTTTACATTTCCCAGTGAAGGTAGAAACCTTATGTTGATAACTGTTTGAATATCCCTTCAAACTAGGCAGTGCAGAGGGCAGTATGGAATGAAGCTTGCTAAGAAAAGGTTCCTCAAAATCCACTGGAGTCATATTTGCTGAGTAAGTCTAATATTTGCTGAGCCGACAGTGTTTTTATCCAGCACAGTGTAATACATGAAAGTTAACTAAAGGGGACAAGAATCTCACAAAGACAACAGGAAATTGCTATTCCGTTTTCATCTGCTGGATTTCTCGATTTAAAAGTATTTACGCTTCAGACCAAGAGGAATTCCAAATTGAAAATGTAATATCAGGATGCTCCCTTTCCAGGTGACATACATTGTTAGCCGGAGGCTGCTGGGGTCTCTGGCAGACAGAGCGAACCAGGCAGAGCTGCCCTAAATCTCCTGTCTCCTCGGCTGCCTCTCCGCCTCTAGTCTGGACTGAACCCTGTCACCCCATCAGACCTGCCTCCCTGAAAGATCCTGTGAAGGAATCCCCTCAGTCTTAATAAACCTGTTCACTCAGGAAACAGTGAAGGAGAGTGCTGAGTGTCCCAGTTGACGCTGACCCAGCGGCTGGTCTGACTTGGTCCTATGAAACTCTGCTGTTCAGCTTTCCATTTCAACATGTGAGACCAATCCACAAGGTGTAACATTTTTGCTAGGATCATTTTAACTAAGGATCCAATTGATTTAGTTTTTATTTTATGCTTATTATTCAGATTTTTCTCTTTCATATATTCCCGTTTATGTGTTTGTGAAAACAGGATGAAAAAAAATTGGGGTGTGTCTTGCACCCTCATTTCCAAATTCAACCCCCCCTCCCAACACATCTCAGACTGAATATATTAGATAAGACATTTTATTTCACAAGAAAAAAAATTTGCTGATAAGGGAGTTACTTGTTGCACAATCTGTTGTCAGTAGAGCTCAGTGGTGCATCTAACAGACTCAGGACATTAAACAGAACAAGCTGTCTCGTTTCCAGATCCTAATGGAAACCAGCAAATACACACAAAAAATCTTACATTACGCCTCTCTAGCTGAGAGGCTGCCTATTAGCTCAAATCAATGGAAACCCCTTAAGTGCTGTCTAGAATTGCCACCATTCAAAAGTTACCACAGATCACTGAGTCCTAATTAGGGCTGGGCAATATATTGAATATTAATCGCAATCATTTTGACGACGATATAAAATTGGAAATATCGTGAATATCGAATACATTTTAGCTTTTTTTTCTGCTGGTCCTTGTGTTCTTAGATCACCGTCTGGGTCCTCTGTGACACACACAGACACACACAGACACACACACACCATGTGCACAAACTGAGGGCACTCTCTCCTGCTCTCTTATTGCCCTGTCACATAAGCTCCTCTGCATGAATTGTTCCATGTGAGGTCCATTTTGTCAAGTTGCAATACCATGTTATGGCAACTGCTTAAATTTGCAAAAAACAAATTAGATTTGTCGGTAGTCGCTAGATGAAAATGTTTTGTCAAAACTAATGGTGAAAAGTTGGTAACACTGGGCGGTTGCTGGGAAATGGAACTAAAATGATTTAGAAATAAGTTAAGTTGGTAAATCACTGTCTTCAAACAAAATGACCTCCTCCCCCTCCGTGTCCCTCCCCTCCTCCCCCTCCGTGTCCCTCCCCTCCTCCCCCTCCGTGTCCCTCCCCTCCTCCCCCTCCGTGTCCCTCCCCCATCTAGAACTCTGTTCTGCACCATCAGAAGCTCACATGGAAGGGAGTCATGAATCACTAGACTACAGAACTCCACCAACCTGTCAAGTGACTACAATGAATGTCCAGGTGTGCACTGAATCTCAAATAAACACTGTGTCTAAACTCTTCGGAATTCAGGACAGAACACATGAAAACAAGCCACAAAATGTTTGCATGTCTTAAATTTGATAATATAAGTAGGTTAAAAATACAAAAGAGAGGGATTATGATACCGATCTCCTGTATCTACTTCACACAAAGGGGGGTAACCTTACAAGGATCTAGCTATTGAATTGTTTAAACACAAAGTATGTATGTTAGGTCATTTTAACAGATGAGGTAACATTACCACACCAATATAGACTGAAATCTTAATCTAACAAACCTTAACAGGTTTAGGTGTTATGGGCTATCAACGGCAGTCCTGGATGTGCTTGGTTATGCTACAACTATATGGCTTAAGCTAAGGCTGCATGACTTAGGTTAATGCTAAGGCTACATGACATAGGCTAATGCTAAAGCTAGTCTTTGGCAGCATTGTCCGCAGGGCGCCTGCCTCTGTCCAGACTCAAGGGTTTGATCTGAGCTGGTTTTGCAGGTCGACGAACAACAAACTGGCCCGACTCCAGAGACTCCCCACAGGGCAGCACACACCTCTGGGCCCTGTGACACAGTCAACTCAGGACAGACCGGCCAAGGCTGTGGGGCACAGACCCACTCAAGCTCCCATGCAGAGGAAACAATGTCAGCCCACAGCTCACAGTCTCTCTGGCTGCGCCACAGCAACATAGCCTCAACCCCATCAGCCAGCAGCCATCTCTCATTAGGATAATCAACCAGACTAATTTAGACCCAATGACCCTCTGTGCAGGGCTGTAAGACTGTCTTGTACAGCAGTGTAAGATGCCCCAGTCTCCCTGTCAGTGTGACAGAGAGTGTAGGCTTGGTGGCTGGTGGCTGCTGACTTTGCCAGTTTGTAGCATAGCCGGTATCCAAAGATGGAGAAATGGTAGGGTTAGGGTTAGCAGGTTTACCACACAGCTGTTATAGCTCTTGATTGGTATGACTGGCATGCTTGGCACGTAGCTAATTTCTCATGTCTCTTGATGGGGTTGTCATGTGACATTACTGCAACACTGAAATAGCTCAGCTACCTGGGTTGGTAACCCTCCACAAATTAAATGTCCTAAGCCATCTGACACACTTAAACACTAATTAGCAGGAGCAAAGTAGTATGCTAATCTATGCTGTTACCTGGACCGCTTGGTTTGACAGTGACCAAATACAAAGACACCTCAGCTTAAAAAGATTCTTGTTCATTTGAAAAGAAGCCAACATTATGAGGTTCTGCAGAACCCTGATGGAACGCTGAACCAGTTTTGACACTTTAGCCTCTCTTTGATCGAGCTTCCTTTATTTTTCAGGACTTCCCATTGCCCTCTTGTCAGCTCTGTCCTCTGTGATGTCAAGCATTAAAGAGAAAAGCCCCAGTTAGGTGGTTACCACAGCTCCACGCCAGCAATTACACAAATAATTAAAGCAATGGCCGGTTAATCTCCTGGACCGCCCAGAGGACCTCAGTACCCCACCGCACATCTGGCTGGAGTGGACAAAAAGACTACAACACCAGTCGAAACTTCATTTCCCAGAGTCCCCGGATGGAAGTCATTACATCAGGCTGATCTCTGTGGAGTGGGGTGTGGACTGTAGATGTAGAAACTGGGAGCCTTGAGAATACACTGCTCTTGACACAATTCAGCTTTCATCTCAAACACCTGCTCACTTTCAGGACGCCTGCTCATGCCACAGGAAGTGAAGGAACGCAGGGGTGCTGAGATGGTGAAAAAGTACAAAGGGTTCCCAATGATAAGTCACGATATGCAGCAAAAGGAAGGAAAAACAAACCTGAATTTGCTTGGCGAGCAAAAGGCCCCATGTGTAACATGTTAAATGGGAGTCCTGTGAGAAGGGGGCGGTATGGCCAGGGCTGATGGTGATTGGGGAATTTCTTTCCCACCTCTTTTCAAGCGTACAACAAAATGGCGGGAGGCCAGCATTCGCGCATGTTTTTCATTTAGGCTTTCCCACTTTCGCCTGAATCTGTGTTCCAAATGGTTTTGAACAATGTGACATTGCAAATCTTCACATAGGCCTAGATCCAACTGCTTCATCTATCTAACATCTGCCATGACCTTGTTTTGAATGAGTTTCCTTGTGAGAAAACAAAAACAAAACATTTAAACACACTGGGGTTCAAGGATAATCTAGAAAAGACTCGGTTCGCTGTTGTCATGTCCTTAAACTGAGACAACAGCTGGTTATTTCTGGATTTCCAACTCTTGTTTCCTGGCAAACAGAGAGATAAGTCTCTGAATGAAATATAAACTGGCAGTCGAACATAAGGACACATGCACAGATGGTAATCTTACTTAAAAATAAACAGAAATTACCCAATAGTCAATTATTAACAGCTCCTACACATCGGTGTGGATTTTAGTCTTTCCGATGAGCTTGTTTGAGGATCTAACAAAAAAGCTATCATGAAATGTAGTGATGTGGTTATCTATACAGGGACAATGTATTGTTAAGGTTTGGCTCTAGGAGGTTTTATTTACAGTTTTTATGTATCTGTTTCCCACCCCCTCTGGCTATGGGCTGATGGTGTCACGACCATGCAGCCTAACACTTGGTTGTTCCTGCTTCTGTTGTGTGCCATGCAAGCTCTGAACACTGCCAGCGTGTTTACTTTCCCCTCTGCTTTATCTTCCAAAAACCTTCACCCAAGCCCAGTGTCAATCTTCCGTGAGACAGAGATTAAATGCGCCGTCAATCATTAACAGATGTCTGCTTGCAGATAATCGTTTTTTGGAGTCCGCGTGTTGTTTTACTATTTTTTCCATCCTTTCATTTTTTTTCTTTTTTAAACCTACCTTGGTTAAACATGTCTACATATCTGAGGCTATTTATCTTTTTAAGAGACATTAAAGCCATTAACACCAAGAGACCTGTGAAGCCACAGGTGCCAGTGCAAGTGAATAAACCAGAATGTGATATAGATACAATCTGTCAATTAATTTTAGACCAATGCTCGCGCCTCTCATGAGATGCAGATGTTTTCTCTTTAATCAGACGTGGTGGTGTTTTTCTCTTCAGGATCCCGCCATGGCCTGCAGACCCCAGAGCTAGACCCCAGGAGAAGACCTCAGAGTGTGGGGAGAGGAAGGACTTCCCCAGCCTTCCACCACCTATTTCTTGATTCCCCCGTGTAGTCCCTCAACTGTCACTCAGATTAGGGACAAACCCCACTAGACAGATGAGCAGATTATTTTGAGGAAGTACATATTGTGCTAGCATGTGGGATTATCTCAAACGTTCATCCAGATTCTGTGATGCAACACATCTCACCTGTTTCCTCGCTTGCAAATGCTCAGGAAACGGTTTATGACCTGTGTTCAGTGAGGGGTGCTTTGAGCCTGAGCTGTTAATGTGTAAGGCAACCATGTCTTTCGGCTGCACACATCTGAGTAGGTATTTTGCACTCTGATCTTGCATCATAACTGCGGTTCTTATTTAAGACCTGTGCTATACCATACTCTACCGTGTTAAGGTGATCATTTGCAGCAGATGGCCCTTCAACATTGTGGCCCAATTAGATCAGTTAGATCTCTGACACCATATGCAGTCAAACCCAGTCAAAGCAACTCCCATCCCTGGCAGTGAGAGCTCAATGTAAGCAATCCTAAAATAAATGTTTTGCTTAACTCCCAGAGCTTGGTGTCAATTTCACGTCTGGAGACGAAAACACCATGCTTTATCTCTTACCCATGTTTTACCTCATTAGCTAGCCAAACACTATAAAGAATCTGAGTTCCCTGTTTGTTCCAGCAGATGGTTACTTCAGAAGTTCTGACAGACTGGTCAGGAACTTTGAACTTTGCACTCAAATGGCTCAAAGTTGAGTTTCTTTTTCTTTTTTTCTTTTACAGCTGCTCTAACACTAGGCATCATGGGCAAAGGGCTTTTATGGCCGGAAGCCTAGGAACAACCCCATTTGGACCCATCTGTTAAGGGACAAAAATGAGCCCATTACACAGATGTGAAGGCCAGGGAGCTGGCAGGGGGCCAACCTGATGCTCCCCACCCCAGCATCCTGGACATTGATTGGCTGATTAAGGCCAACCCTGCCAGACTTCCGCCTATGGTGGTTGCATGCAGTCAGTCAGGAAGGTAGATGTATACTGCCAGGGTCAAATCGACCCTAGACCTGGGGACCAGCTGTGGGAGTGAAAAGGTGAAGTCACTGTTGCAGAATTCCAGGCTACTAACTGTTTTGACAGCACCACTGTAATGTGCACTGCAAGCCTTCTTTTCTTTTTTTTTTACTACATTAATCTCTTAAATCACAAAGCAATAAAACCTCAACAAATGGGTCTACCTTCTATTTTAACACTGCGGCACGACGAACGTCAAATCAGTGAGTGAACCACTCGAGACCACCGAACAGTTGTAAACAGCAACCCTGAACTAACACCTAAAAATAGCCAAACAGAGTGGCTTAAGTGGTCTCTATACACATGAAGCAATGGTTCAGGATCCAAATGGGGTCACCAAGGGAACAGGTGGGAAGAAATGAGGTCCAACTCTGGCAGATTTCACTCAATTCATGAGTGATTAATCGTCAGCAGGCAAAACAAATTACTTTGTGCTTGGAGGATTATAGGCTAATACCTACAAACAGCGTAGTGGTCGGCTCTCTAGTATACCCTTATTGTTTTTGAGTGAGGAGCTTTTCATTCAGGCACATTCTTGACCCCTGAAGTTACACCATGATTCAGTTATGGTATCAGATTTTGTGAGGCATAATTGCCCAAATTCTTTTCATAAATGCTCTTATAGTGACCCTGCTGTGATCTGCAGTCTTCCTCTTCAAACGGGATGCTTTGTACAGGAGTAATGGAAACCAACAATTGAAAACATAGTTACTGTGCATGGTTTCTGTTTCTGGTTATCACAATAGCATCTACACAGCTCTCTTTCCTGGATGTACCCGTCATCGGATCACCGAGGTCCCTCCACATGCACTGTCCCCTCATGGCTTTCACCATCAGATTAGCTAGTAATAATTTGTTTATTCTGCCAATTGGGCAGGCTGAATAGGCATCAAGTGGCAGCCATTCTGTTTCCAACAGGGGGTGGGCAATGATTAAAAGGTCATACCACTGTACCCTGGGAGCGGGGGTGTGCAGGGACTGTACTAAAATCCCAGATCCTGAGGGGGGGTTATTGAGGTATGACAGGTTGTGAGACATTTGGGGGGCATTACATGCCATGACAAGTACTATGTAGGTTTCAATTTTCCTAACTGGCTTCTATGGTCCTGTGAAACTGACAAGTGGCAACTTTTACATAGCATTCGTGGGAACTCGTAGCTGGTTGCACACCACTTTGTAAGATAACAGGGGATAGCCCATAGCAAGCTTGGACATGTGCTTGGTTTTTCTGCTGCTAGCATTTCAACACCTGTTCTATTTCACACATTCTCCAACAGAAATACTTCAAGGGAATCTCAATATGAACACATTTCTATTCCTGACACCCACAGGCATAGTCTGTATTATGTAATAGTCAGAAATTAAGTATCAACCCTCTGCTAAATTAAACAGACTCTGATGTAAACTTGATTGACCTAAATACCCATTTAACCCCATTAAACCCAACAAATTGTATTAGCCCAAATAAATGATGATAGTGGGATGTCATCATGGGTAGCATGAAGCCAAATATACTTTTCCATGCCCTTCATGTTGTTGTGAGAGTGAAACCAGCACACTGTGTCTGGGATTGCAACATTTAGAATTACTCAATTCTACTTGTGATTCCTGGAGTGTGCAAGATGCGTTGCAACCATTCCCCAATCTGAGATGAAGCTCTTAACATTTCATCTATTTCTTTCCTATGCTAAAATGACTTACTGTACCCCAAATGTATATACATTTTCACACAAACCTCTCCACAGTTTCCCTCTCAAACTGTTTTAACATGAGTCCCAACTCCCCTATCAAACTCAACCGTTTCCTTTGTAAACAACTCGATAAGCCCAATTCATCATTATGTCAAGGCCGTAATCATAATACATATTGGGGGGGGGACATCCCCCCCAATATTCAAATCTGGTCAAAATGTCCCCCCCAATATTTTGATTTAGAAATATAAATGTGCTACGGCCTTGCATTATGTAGATGTTATTCTATCCTAAGAAAAGTTTATTTAAAGAACACAGGATTGATACAGTCCATGTCTAACTTTCTTAACAGCCAGTAACTAAATCTCATGAAATAAGTCTACAGTCTAGAGATGATAGGGTCAGTCCAACACTACGCCTAGGTCTAAGGTCTATGATCCTTTCAACCTTTCCATGCCAGACTTTCCTCTACACTTCCTCAACTTCTTCTAGACTTCCTGTCAGGTTAGGTGGTATTTGTTCGACAAAACATGTTCATACTTAGATCTTCTCCAACTGGCATGTCTGCCCCCCCCAAAGTTTCATTAGCCCCCCCAAATGTTTTTTATTAAAAAACAAATTTAAAAAACGTTTTCTTTTTTTTCTTTCATATTTTAAATATTAATTTGTTAATTTATTTTCCTAAACCCCACTAGAGGACACTATTTAAATATATTTTATTCTGGGGGAACATGCCCCCAGACCCCCCTAGTTTGGCTGGGTCACAAGAAAAATAATAGGTTTTATCTAGGGGCTTAGCCCTGCCAAAAGTGGGAACCTAGATTCGCCCCTAATGTCTGCTGTCACTTCACCTCGCACTCACAACAGGAAACACAGGAGTCAGAGGTGAAGAGGATAGTAGAATTCCTTCTCTGGGAATTGTTTGAGAAAAGAATGAGCATTTACTGATATCAAGTCCAACTGATGGAACACATACAACACTAACAGGACATCGGCTGTCTGTCAGTTGATGTAAGTTTTTGAAAAAATGTTATATGAAGTGATATTTTAGCTTATGTTAATGATATGTAAACGTAAATGTAAAATGTGAACTAGGTCTATAGATGTTGTAGCCACATTCACCATTATGGGGTGAGATAGCTGAGTGGTTAAGGTGTCGGGCTATTAATCAGAAGGTTGTTGGTTCAATTCCCGGCCTGTGCCAAATAATGTTGTGTCCTTGGGCAAGGCACTTCACCCTACTTGCCTCAGGGAGAATATCCCTGTACTTACTGTACGTCGCTCTGGATAAACGTGTCTGCTAACTGTAAATGTACATTTATCTGCACAGACCATGAAGTCATGCACAGACAAATATTATTTTTCTCTGTCTTCTGGCAGGAAGACACCTATGGCCTAGTTCTAGAGTAATCAGCTATAAATTGACCTCCAAGACACACGAGGACACATCCTAGTGCAGGGAATTTAGATGTGGGTTGACAGCTGGAGAAGTTACACTGATGCAATCCTTATGACAAGGCATTGGCCTACACTCTATGCCACTCCAGTAAGGGACTTGTTGATCTGCTGTATAAAAAGGCTTGATTAGTCGCCGAGAGGATTGTATAGATCTTAAGGCGTTTATGATAATATACATCAAATAAAATACGACATTTTCTAACTGATACTCGTCCAGTCTGGTTCTTTTGACTGGGCATTTAACCTGAGTCATACAGGTACAGTAGATGGATTAGGGTAGGGTTACCCCATATGGACCTGTGGGGTTCTGGCGTTTACCAATTTGAGGAGGCTTATTGACTTATAAACTCACCATGCTTGGCTAGTGTCTCAATTGAACAATGTGGCATGCTTCGGGTGATTGCATGACTAAGGTTTGGGCTGTTAAATACCACTAACTTGTATCTTTTGTGACATTAATAGATTTCTTTCATTATTTGTGCATTTCGGATATGCACATTGTCGTTTCTTCTCGACTCGACAGCCATCCAGGAAGTGCGAGGTTGTTGTATTCCGTTATAGCTACGATTACTGTAGCCCACTACTGTACAGAGAAGTTTCACATGCTGTGACCGTTTGCCGCCTGGACTAGCCAGTAGCCTACAGTATTCCTAGCTCCACGTGTAGATTTAGTCTACTCACCTGTTTTGAACCGGAGGTCTTCGTCTTCTTCCGAGCCAAATTCTTTGAGAAGGGAAACGAAAAGGATGCCGAATGCGTTCTGGATACCAAACACCGCTCCATTGCACCACATAGCAGCCAACATCACCACCCATCCCCAGCCACCTTCAGGGGGCTCGAACTCTGGGTCTGCTGCAGCTTCAGAGGATTGCTCCTGGAGGTTACCTTTGCTTTCCCCGTTTTCCTTCTTCTCATCCTCTGTGTCTTCTAAACGTTTGTCCTCTGACTGCATCTCACTCTTTTCTGCAACCGAGTCTTTAGGTTCATTTTCGATCATTTTGTTACCTTCTGTCATTTCTTGTCGGTCTCAGAATGTGTAAGTTGACAGCTCTTGAAAGTCGTATTTTATTTAAATACTGATTATATTCATATGTTCACAAATTTGTCTTGGCACAAATTTCAAGATTATGTCCAAACAAAGAACTGTTCTAAATTGTACAATCATCCGCTGCAATGTAATTTCTCTGGCTTTTGCCTACACTGTACTCAAGCCAGGCTTGCAATATTGTATAAATAGATACCGTAGAGGCGGGACATGGCAACATTCGCCGGTTTCAGTCTCTGATTGGCCACGTCACTCTGCACATTTAAATACTGTGACTACGTTTTTCTATTGAGCAAGTTAAGTTTCTGCTAAACGTAGGCGACACAGCAAAGACCGACGAAGAGAAGTTGGATAGGACACACAATGGTGAAGCTCAATTAGTAGTGTACTGAACAAGTATTTATCTCTAAAATTCCTGCTAAATTAGTCAACCCAAGTCAACGTTTTTCAAAATATTATTTGCCAGCGACCTCTTCTGTACAAAAAACGGAACCGGTTTCTTGAGGTGAAAATGACCATTCATTAAAGATTCAATCGAGGACTATTGTTTAAAGAAATTCAAATGGGAAGTTAAGTACACAGAGAAAAAATACATGTAAGGCTAGCACGTCATGAGAAATTAACAATAAACATGAATATGTCCAAGGGAGAATTTGACCCTTATGGCAAGAAATACTTGCAGGCATGCCACATTCTTCGTCATGTCACGACCTGACATGAGAACGTGTATACATGGGAAACCTCGCAAACCAACAAAAGGATCACTGAAATTATTGGTTCAACAATACAACTTTCAGATTGGGAGTCAAATTATAATAAACATTGACTTCATTCGTCAACTTTGACAGCTTCAGCAGGCTGTGCCTCAACTTCAACCTTTGGTCCCCTCCTCTTCCTCAGACCCTTCATCTTGCGTGTCTGCAACTTGCCCAGATCCTGTCTCTGCATGTGCAGCCGACCATACTTGGTACCAAAGACGTCGTGAGATATATTCTTCTTCTTCTTGGGCTACAAATAAAAAAACAAACCAATGCCTAAGTAATTATCCTTTCCACACAAATAACACAATCCACGTCACGCAAATAAAACTTCAACCTCCAGCTGGAAGATGTTGGGTTGAACTACAAACCTTCAGAGCCTTGGGCTGCCTGTGGGCCTTCTTGTACAGATCATCTGATGCAAGGTGTGTTCTTCTCAGGACAAAGTCAAAGGACGGCCCAATCTCCTCCAGTTCAATCCTGGGGGTCCGACACCCAGATTTCTTCAACAGAGATCTGGAGAAAATCAGAATGGGTTTTAAATCGCCATGAAAGTTTGCACCGACAAAGAATCTGCTATGGCAGGAAGGTGCATACATTAAACATATAGGGATATTAAACATTTCCATGTGTTTAAGACAGACTTTACATGATCGTTAGGCATTTCTAAAATGGGAAAAAGCTAGATTAAGATTTCACAGTATATAATGGCGCTATTGTGGGAATCAGGTGACTGAGCGGTGAGGGAATTGGGCTAGTAATCAGAAGGTTGCCAGGTCGATTCCAGGCTGTGCCAAATGAAGTTGTGTCCTTGGGCAATGCACTTCACCCTACTTGCTTCGGGGCCCTGTACTTACTGTAAATTGCTCTGGATAAGAGCGTCTGCTAAATGACTAAATGTAAATGCATTGATTTATGGTTATTGACGGAGAGTTGAGTCATACCTATAGCTGCGCATGTAAATTTTCCCCTCTAGAGCAGTGAAGTGGAGTACATGCTCCAAGCCAGCAAGACGAACTGTGGAAACAGCAGGGCCTCTGAAAAAATCTATAAAACACAATATGGAGTATATACAATATATATCAATATAGAGAGAAGGAAATGAAAACATTATTCACATTGAACAGTAGATTAGCAACAGTCAAACTGAATGTTGGAGGACATGTTTCAGATTTGAGTTTAGAATCAAACCTGTAAGTAAACTCTTTAGGCGTTTGTGCTCATTGTCTGTTTCGAAAGAATCCCCTGCAAACACCAGCATTGGTTTTGTTCCCTCTGGACATTTGCTGGTCTGCAATTCACAGGAAACGGTAAAACAAATATATGGAGCAACTTTCTGGTCAGATCAAACTGAACATTAGAATGGAAGTCAAACATTCAATATCAACTCCTTTGTCTCGCCGGAACATTCACCTTGATGTCAGTCAAGGAAGCATACTTCTCAATTCCAAGCTCAATCATATCCAGCACATGAAAGTCAAACAGACGACCTGAAAATGATAACAAAACGAAAACAAATCAATAATCTATTCCCTCTCCTTCCAACCACTGCTCTTGTTCAATAAATGTATTTTATTGTTCTAATACTTACCAAATATTAGATTATTAGGGCGCTTTTTGTTGTGTGAGCCAAATAAAAATAACGAGCTATCCGATTTCTTTGAAAAGAATTCCTAGGACAGAATATATAAACATTAGAAAAAAACATAACTGCAAGATCCTTTTGTTTATTTTACCTGTTAACTGGATGGCTTTTCACATATGCTGGACTAATAAATTCACCAATGAGAAAAATGCTTAATTGTTGCTTACTAACCAGTGATGTCGAGTCTTCAAACGGCCTGGTTATATTTTTCCTGCAAAAAAAATGTGCAAAAATATTTTGCTTAGATAAACTTGAAAGCATCAATCATTTCAATTTGGATTGATATAGCCAACAAAATAGCATCAGTACACGTTAATATCCAAATGACGTACTTTTTATACAACACGGAATTCGGTTTCTTCAGGGCATACTGTAAGAGACAAGAAATTAGTTAATCTTAATCCAAATAGTTCACATACTCAAGTTTCACTGATGGGTAATGAGAATAGTGGGGTCACTTACAATATCCTTTAGTGCTTGTGAAACGGTCAGATTAGCATTCCCTCCTTTCATTATCATAGCGTTCTTGACATTCTCAGTCAACTTGGGTGCTCTGTTTTCCAGGAAGCGCTTAGAACGCTTGTTCTTTGGTTTTCTGTGCAGGAACAGAACACACACGTAAGTAACGGTAGATGATTGGTGACGCTTATTAATCGACATGGTGGTGGGAGATATTACAGAAGCAGAGGCCTCAGCAGCGAGAAAAGTAGAAGAAACGATTGCCATCTTTATCTGTGACGGCAGGCAGCAACCAATGCATGCCCCAGTTATCGACAGCATTTTCTGTTACCTAGCTAAGTACATAGTCATAGCGTAGCTAACAGACAGTCATGTAACTTACGATGGATACTTTAAAGGCAAGCAGAGTGATTTTGTGAGTAAATATACATGTCAAACTTACATTACTCCCCCGATCTGTGTCATCTTCGATTACTTTTCGTGGTCTGCCGAGTTCACCAAAATGTATTGACTCCACGTGAATACAGAACACGGGAAGCGCACATTATTGTCGCAGTTCTATGTACGTCACATCCTATACTGTATTACCATCGGAGCACATGCTCACCAGCAGATGGACACAGGGACTGCGTTTGTGAGTCATTGTGGCTTAACTCTCTCTCTGAGATCATTTTAATTTACTTAGTGTTCTTAGTATACGTTCAAATAATTCATAAATTGGATGAAATAAGAATCAAGATGCTTGGCCACATACTGTTTTATAACAGAAACTTTCTTGCTATTTCCTAATCATAATGTGTACAAAACGATAGTTTTTCATGCCTTCATATTTCATTGAGAGAAGAGTGAAATTAGATACCTTTTATTTACATATAGCTGGCATCTTTAATACGAAATCGGACTAAACCACTTTATCCCCACAGAAACTTTATTCCCGTTCTAAATGTAGATAAAATACACGTGACGTAGCCTAACTAAAACGCTAGCCTGAAAACTTGAATGCCTGAAATACTTACTATTTCTTTACTTACTATTAGTATAAAAGTTTCACTAATGCCTTGAATGGGTCAAGCAAAGCCATTGGTTTAATTTGTGTTCACGGTAGGACATTTATAACATGTTTCAGATCAGAGTACAATTCTTCATCCACTGACATTTACATTGTCATTTAGCAGACGTTCTTATCCAGAGCGACTTACAGTAAGTACAGGGACATTCCCCCGAGGCAAGGAGGGTGAAGTGCCCAAGGACACAACGTAATTTGGCTAGCCGGGAATCGATCTGGCAACCTTCAGATTACAAGCCCGATTGTCCACCGCTCAGCCACCTGACTCCCATGCCTGTGCTACTGCACTCTGCCTCTGCTTAAACTGACATTTACCAACTCTGACCCAAGTTGAACACTGGATTTTGGTGTTAACACTTCCCTGTTGCATGACTATATTCAACCTGTGTTGTTCTGCACCTCTCTTTCACCATCCGTCTCTGGAGGAGGGGATCCCTCACCGAATAGGTCCTACCTAGGTTGCTTCCATTTAGGGTTTCCTTGAGGGTTTAGGTTGGTTGAGGGGCAGTGCATGGGCGTATGTGAAGCCCTCTGTGAAATTCTTTGTAAATAGGGCTATACAAATAAATGTTGATTTGATAAATTGGGACGTTTAGAGCCTCTTGAGAAAATGAACACGATATCACCCAGAGAAAAGAGCAATCTTTTTTTTATTTATTTAAGCATCTAGCTCATAGTACAGATATATTTAGCACATCTTGACCATCAAAAGAAGAAGAATAGCAAAAGAATTAGAACAGCAAAGTTTTTCTTCAGTACATCCTGATACATCCTGCAATGTTATCCGCGCTCACATTATGGGGAGGTTTTTGACTTCCCCATTCGATGAAACCTTCCAAAAAGGTTTTTAGAGCGGGGAAAGACAAAAACACCACGATCCAATTAGCTCTCAAAAAGGTCACCCTCAATTTCAGAAACAAAAAAACGTTTGGAACACTGGTTTAACAACAAATATGGACAATAAACAAAAATTAGGATTGGTCCGCAGCACAAATGCATTCCTTACAAAAATGTTTTGTAAAAATTGAATTGCCATTAAACTGCAAAAAATGCATTTAAGTGTATAATATATATAAAAAGCAATGTTCCAAACCAACAACATGACTACACACTACCCAGGTCATAAATTCTAAATATGACTTTGTCCCAAGTACCCAAAGTTAACTTGTGAACAGTGCTGGTGAAAATCTTCAAATCTGTCACTAAAAGCCCCTGGCACACTGACAACTGACCACATAAATGATTTACTGCCTTTCAGGTAAGGACACTGAACAAAAGTTGGTCCTCGGGAAAAAAAAATACTAAAACCACTCCAAAAGCCACATCAGACATACTGGAGGGAATCAATTCCAATTGTCAAGTCTGCCTAGAATCCTAAGAGGAAATGTGTTTAGGGTACATACAAGTTCCGTAGTCCACTAGTCAGATTTTTTTTTTTTTTTTTTTTTACAGCCCAATCATAATTATTCTGCCCTAATGTGATCAGCATTTCTCAATGTTACAGGTGCTCTTTTTAACAGACAACCTCAGTGGTGCTGAAGGCAGCGCATAATCGTTTTAGTATTAATTTTTTCTACAGTAACATTTTTAACAATGTTTCATTTCAACTCCAGCTCTGTCTGCAAATGAAAAATCAATCTGCATTCTCTGGCAGGGGAAGCATCATGAAAGTTACTTAGCAACAGCCAAAGGAGAAAACAAATATTCAATATATCTATATCAAAAGTGTTTTTGATGAGACCGAATGTAACACTGTCAGAGCAGTAGAATAGGACCTGCCTTCAGCACTACAAGGAGAAGTCAACACAAGTGAATCCCATCCCAAACGAGTCCCCAACTGTTCAATAAAACATAATCAGGATGCCTTAATTCCATCTACATTTGAGCTGATAAAACAAAAAGGATGGTGAAGCACATTGACCTACTAACCCTAACCCTAACCCTTACACAGGAGGAACAGATTGCAGCACACAACACTGTCAAGCAACATAGCACTAGTAGTCACATGCAACAGTGTCACAGGGTCTTTCCCTAGCTGAACAAAGGGCATTGATGGTACTCCAAAAAACTGCAATGGAGTCACATTTTGGACCAATTCACTGCAAAACGTCTGTGCACAATAAAATTAATAAAATGGCAGTTTATGCAACAGTTATGTGTGGAATGATCCGGGATCACCCTGGCATGCTCAGATCAGAGGGCCTCCATTGTGTGAATACCAATTTCTGTATAGGGGGGGAAAGAGAGAGAGGATGTATATTGTTTCGAAAAAGAAAAATGCTTTGCTGGGCAACACTAAGCAAAGTGTCTGATTCATTATTTCCCATTCAGGGCCCACATGGTGCAGCCAGGAGAGCCGGTCTGTCAAGCATGGTTCTGGGGCCAGCTGACAGTCTCACTTTGTGCAGGGAGACCGGCTGGGCCCGGGGACAATGGCCGCCATGCTGGACGGCAGAGAGCATTGTCCTGACCCACACCACAGAAACATGCGGACATGGTCTCCTCCATGCTCATACATTCAGATAAAGCCCTGGAGAGAGAGCTCTCTAGAGACCTCTACATTCTGTGTTGGGAGGGACAGAGTTATTTTTTGTAAGATATTTTTGGTTGGAACTCTGCCTTTATTATTAATTTCTGAAAGATGGTGTGCTTGGAGAACAGGAAGTTCAGGGAGAGGGGATGAAATGCGGTAAAGGGCCAGAGCAGGATTCTAACCCAGGCCACCGCGGTGAGGCCTCAACTAGTCCGGTGAGCCACTAGGGGCACCCAGAGACATTCAGTTTGGATTCAACCCAATTCATATGAATGTGTAAGTTCAGTGTGAAAATGGCTGGCAATTCCTACACCCAGTGCTTCTTGTTCATACAGCATGCTGTAAGAGCAGCCTGGGCTAACAATAATGTGCACATTACACATTCCATATGAATCAGTAGCAACCACAAGCTTTAAATGATGTATGTAAGGTTGGCGGAGACTCAAATCCTGTCTTTTTGTGAGAACATTCAAAAGATAAATGAAGGTGGAGAGGCATGGATAGTTAAGCTGGGTGGGTTCTGACCCATTTACAGCACTGCTCCAAAGACAAAAAAAAAAAAAAAAAAGGAATTCCTTAGGCTCCAGTGCAGTTTACAGCCATAAGAAACCAAATCACATCGACCAGTTAACCTCAAACCTATTGTCTGGTAGTGCAACACTCAACATAAGTATGGCATTTTTTTTTCTTTCTTCCTTTTTTAAAACAACAAATCAGTTAAATGGTTTGTCGACATTACATGACAAATAATGTTATGGCCAAAAGCTCATCTGCTTTATAACATTAATTGAAAACAAATTAGTTCAGACTTGAGACAGAAGTTGGCCTCTTTTCTTATCGTACCAATACGTTTGCTTGGCACAGCAGAAAATATAAATTCTTAAAGTGCGCTGTAAGGGAAAGGCTACGGTAAACAAACTGATCTGAGCATGTCAGGGCCCTGGCCTAGTGGGCTCTGAAGCCTTGTCTGTTGGGGATGAGAGGAGAGACCTGCAGAAAGGGGCTGCTGTACTGTGCACGCGGGGCATGAGTGGACAGCCTCAAACAGAGCGTGTTTAATTCCTCTACATGCACTTCAAGATCACAGCAAGAGTGAGCTAGGATATCTAAACAGAGAAAAGAGCTTTCATGCAAGAGATCTAAGTCATAGGTACAACAATGCATACATTTCAAACGGGAGGTTAAACTAGGGCCGGAGGCCTTTTCAGAACCGAGAGATCCAGAGCAGCGGAGGGGGGAAGGGGTTCTCTCCGCTGGGGAAGAACGCCGGCCGTGGGGGAGGAGCCCGGCACGACCGCCTTTCTTCTTACGCTTTTTTTTCATTTTCAACTCTCAACTCTGCTGGTTCTGCTGGCGATTCTTGGCGTAACTGGTAAAGACAAAATTGTAATCGTTGAATTGGGCCAACTGGCGATCAAGGCGCTTGTATCCCTCGAGTTTCTGGGCGGAAGTAAAAACACTGCGACATTTGGAGCTCTGTGAAGACAAACGAGAAGGAGGAAAGAATCTGGTTAGAAAATCATAAGCAGAGATGTTTCGTAACGTTCCAAACACCTGCAGGAGCATTCTGGACATTGCCAAGACATACCTGGTTCACGAAAAGCGTAGTCACAAATTTTCCTGGCTTAAAGACGTCCACAACTTTGCGGACCAAATCATCGTAGGACGTCTGGGAGAGGTTGGTTTCAAAGCTGACGTAGGAAAACTCGGGCTCTGGAGTGATGTGGATCGTCCAATAAGTTCCCTGAGGGGCAAGATTTGCAAATGACAAATCAGTTTTTGAAGGACTTGAGGTTTACTGCCGGAGGCTTAGCAAGACAACAACAATTTAGACAGACTTACGTCAGTCTTCATTCCATTCATTGAGTATCCACAAGGGTTGAACATGGTAGCATCTATCACAGAACCTGGTATCAGGTCACGAATTCCACTCATCTACGGCAGAGACACACCAGACAGCTTGATAAGAAAACACGCATCACATACCACGGGAGTCCACTCCAAGCAAATGAATCAATCACTGCAGATCAGTGACAAAATGATATGGTCATTCTCAACTCACGCTGCCCATAGAAGTGTCCCCTTTCTCATCACGAAGAAAGGAGCAAGAGATAGTAGAGTTAGTAGTGGGCCTTACACGAGTGACATCATTTGCAGAAACACCGTCTTTCATGTAGAACTGGTCCATAACCGCTGGATCAAGGTCACTCATCAGAACTTCCAGCGTCTGATCCGCATGCTTGTTCTCCCAGAACTCTGGCAAATCCAAAGTAAACAGATACCTGGAACAGACCAAAGGGGAAAACCTGAACTTGACTGAGGACGGCACCGTGGCTTAACTTCTACATCCATGTCCTCTCTACCCCTCGTACAGCGCTGAGGTCATGTGAGGGGGTCAAATGGCTGAGCGGTTAGGGAATCGGCTCATTAATTAGAAGGTTGCCGGTTCGATTCCCATCCGTGCAAAATGCCGTTGTGTCCTTGGGCACTTTACGACTTGCCTCGGGGGGAATGTCCCTGTACTTAGGGTTAGTCGCTCTGGATAAGAGCGGCTGCTAAATGTAAATGTGTTTAGTGAACTTACCAGCAATCAGAATTCAAACGTCCCATACAGTAGGCTGCTCCATCTGAGGGGCAGAAGGAACACGTCACCTTCTGTTCCAATACTATGATGATGCCTCTTAATAACGGTTATGACAGCACAGGCTGTGCAGCAGTACTGGCTCACCCCACCTCCTACCACCAATCACAGCCCACTTTACAACTGCAGACAATCAGCTGCAACGTTTCTTCTTTATATTTACTTGGGAAAATCTGGTTGAGAAATTCCACTTCCTCCTGGAAGTTTCGATGAGGGAACTCCTGATGTGTAGGCTTCATGAAGTTCTTGCGAGAATAGAAGAAATTCTGCAGGTAGAAAAGGTGCAGGGTTAAACAGACCACACACGGGGGGGGGGGGGAGGTTTATAGCATGGCGTCCCATTGAGTCACTCACCTCGATGGCGTCGAAGCCGCAGTACTCCCTGGCTAGTTCCAGCAGAGGTACCAGTGCTTGCAGTAAGAGGGTGGTTCCACATGTCTTCAAAATGAAACGTCTCTTGGAGACAAACATGCTACTCTCACTGCAGGAGGAAGAAAAGACGGTACAAGACGTGTCAGACCAGTCGCTCGGATGGATAACAAACACCTAGCTGAGCAACTGGATATTATGAAAACACCAGTGACTAGGGCGTTATTTACAAGCCTAACAGGCTAGTCAGCTTAAGCCACTTTGACATTTCAGGCAACGACATCAAGACCACTGATGATCCTTACTGCTTATTCAATAGGGTACACCTAATCAGCAGACAATCTAAACAGCTTAGTCTGCTCTGAGTCTGGATGACTTGATACACTTTCAATAGCAGCATTGTGATCATGCCAAACCTGTTTACATTTAGTCATTTAGCAGACACTCTTATCCAGAGCGACTTAAAGTACAGGGACATTCCCCCCGAGGCAAGTAGGGTGAAGTGCCTTGCCCAAGGACACAACGTCATTTTGGCTCGGCCGGGAATCGAACTGGCGACCTTCAGATTACCAGCCTGATTCCCTCACCATTCAGCCACCTGACTCCCCATCTGTTTACAAGACCGTTAATACACACCCATCAATAACAAGACTTCACGAGGTCGAGGACAGCCCCACAGCCGGGAGTCAACACAGGAGATCCCTCCCTGCTCCCGAAGACTGACTCACCGTTTGGCCGTTGCCATGCCGACGGACGCGTCTACGAGGGAAGCGGCTATCCCCTGTCCGCTCCCTCCTCAGCCTCGTCAAGGTCAGCGGCATGGCAACCAGCCTCCAACGGGCCTACTCCAACCAGCCTCTAACGGACCTCCTCCAAACAGCCTCTTACAGGCCTCCTCCAATCAGCCTCGTGAAACAAACATCTCCAGGTGCTCTCTTTGTCCATTACCCTACATCTACAGACTATAATGGAAGCAACTGCCAATGTAGATCACGTGATACCATATCATTTTCTGTGCATTGTGTGCGAGACATACCTTATTCATAGGAACATAGGATGCGGACACAGTTACCAAACCCTGTCCCTATCCAGGTAATAAACCTCCCACGCTAAACTGCTCTAGATTGGCCCAGTTCATACGACGGTAGACTAGATGTACGGTACTTAATCAAACAGGTCGTATGGGCAGCTAAGCAGACATCTCAATTGGCTTTCACCACCGAAAGTTAGATAAGACCTGGGTCATCTAGTGTACAAATAGAGGCTGAGCGAGGCTGTAGCCTCTTCTCAGACCCAGTCCACAGGGGCCAGGGAGGCCAGGGAAGTTTCCATGCAGCACCAGAGCTGGTAACAAGAAGATTACACCCAACCAGACTAATCCCCTACACTGTCGGAAAAAGGGAAAGAGGAGAGCTAAGGTGACCGAGATAAACATGGAAGCAGAACTCACCTGAGTATATAAGCTTCCTGCTTGTCAGTTTTTGTCACACTTATGATCAAACAGTGCACATTCTCCAGAAGTTTGTCCCACTCAAACCTGAAAGACAAAAAAGATTTATTCAGCATGCAACACAAACTTAACGAGGACATTGTTGTTTCATATTGCAGTCGCTGGATTTCTATCGCGAAATCAGCAAACACTGGACTGATCGGTTGAAACATCTAATGCGCAATTTCTCTGTCTCTCCAAGAAATGCTTTAGATCAGCCGCAGGAAAGCCAATAATCCCCATGACCCAGCACTATACACGGACACAGGTCTACCAGTCTGACATGCACTGCTTGGGTTAAAGCACACGGGCTGGTTAAAAAAAAAAAGAAAAAAAGTGGTTCTTCTGCTTGACAACAGAGCAAGCTGCTTGTGCCCAGCCTCACAGCACTCCCCCTCCCTGCACAGCACTCCCCCTCCCTGCACAGCACTCCCCCTCCCTGCACAGCACTCCCCCTCCCTGCACAGCACTCCCCCTCCCTGCACAGCACTCCCCCTCCCTGCACAGCACTCAAGGACAGCTGCAGGAGAGGCGGCAGTGGAGTCTCATTACCAGTCCTGCCTCGGAAGAGCAGTTCCAGTGAGCGCGTGCGGCGTGAGCCCCCATTATGGAGCCGTCTGCTAGGAGCTGAAGGGGGCACGCCACTCGATGCTAGTGAGCGTTGCGTAACCCCGGAGACATACACACTGGCCACATGAACCAACTGCCCCTTTGAGTGGGCCGTGCTTCAACAAGCTAAAATAAGTGTTTAGTGACATTCCTGTAGAAACAGTCCAGGTGTGGAGGCACCAGACCATTCAAGAGACCGGCAGCTGAAGGACAGGACAACAACACAAGCTGCTAAGTTGTATAATATAAGGCTAAAATGTCGGGGGAAAAACACAAATGTACACGTTTGTACAAGATCCAATTCCTGAGTCTGTATGAATTAGTTACCAAATAACTGAAGTGACACAAGTTTGGTTTAGCATGTCCTATTCCAGAGGGAGAGTTGAGAACCCTCTCGTGTGAGAAACAGACACCATTTCTTGTGACCAACAGAGTCTCACTTTTCTTTGGCAGGGTGGCAATGGAGTCAAAGTCCGTAAACATATTGCCAAATCAAAAAGGGGCACCTTTTCAAAAATCCGCCACAAGTGGTGGATCAGAGAAAGTGATATGGCAGCCTCAGACCACAAAATGGTGAAACCCTCAAGAAGACTGACAACTGCCGTCAGCTAAGCTGCTGAGAAAGTCAGTCAGGCGAAGCAGTGGTGTGTGTGATCAGTTCCAGATTTGTGAATCAGATGCCCTTGTGGACTTATTTGGACATTGGCAGACATCCAGTACCCCTGATCCACTAACACTGTCACTGAGCCGTTAATCTTCCCTGGCTGTAAATTAATACCGCTCGTCATTCACCCCACATCCTCGTTTTAAAAACTAGCTCTGCTGATCACTGTTCACCAGAAAAGTCAGGCTTTCACTCTAGCTGGCAGAAGAGGCATTGAACTTTGCCACAGAAAAGGGGGTGAGGGAAAAAAAAAACGTAGGTGAAGAAAAAAGACTTTCCAGATAGCAGGTCTAATCTAAATCGATAGGAGTAAGGTCTTAAAACACGTCCATCAAAAGGAGGATTCTAGACGCAGCCATTGAAAGGGGCACCAACATCGTGATATGCTTACTTTCGTTATTTTTTTTTTTACATAAAACTAGGGTCTCAAGAGATATTCTAGTAAATGTAAGTGTCTCGCATAATGAATAACAGATCGAAATGCAACCAAACTGACTAAACCTTCAACTTGACAATTGCAAGATCAACCAATCAGATGCTTTTTCCCCGGTAGAAAAATGACCGTCAAACTTCCAACAGTAGCAATGTGCTCTGTGTGTACGAATACTACGTACTACTCAGTAGTACGTCGTAAAAAAAAAAAGCACATTTTCTGGTGAAAGAAAAAGCATTCAATTAAAGAACATTGACTATCTTGACACAATGTACTGCCATGTTATCTTAGCCGGTAGCTTTCCTTAAACTATCGTTTACTATTCATTCATCATCACTTGGCCAAAACAAAGGTTAATACAAATGGCTGATAATATCATTTCAGAGTTTATCTGCACTGCATAAGTTGTAAATCTTTCCTGACCATGACTGCCAATGCGGCATATTCGAAAACAACCGACCGCGACACGTCAGGGAAAGCTCTCGTCTAGTACCACATGCTAGAGAGGGCCCTCGTGCGTGACGCAGACTGTGAAATAGCCATCAGCTCAGTGTTTTGATAGCTATATTGGAGGTTTATGAAGTAACAGGAAACTACGGATATCGAAAAATAAGATCAGTTTAGTATTACTTCGCCGTATACGTGTATATAAAACACTATGAAATATCAGATCCTTCGACATGCGCAAGATCAGCGCGCTTGCGGTCAATAGCCTTATAAATTGACACTTGGATGTCAACTGAAAATGACTTACATTTTAACATGAGGATAATTTAATTGACTACCTAGCTAGTGTGCCATAAACACTACCCACTGACTAACGTTCAGCCTCAGGTGACATGAGGGGAAAAGTAAAAGAATGAATGAACGAATGAATGACTCAGCTTCTCAGCAATCAACTAGCAGTGCAAGGGGTCGAATGTGGGGGGATGGTAAGCTAGATGGTAAGCTAGCTGGCTAACGACATTAGCAAGCTAGCCAATTCGACTGGTAGGATATGGCGACGCTAAAACTAGCTTGCTAACCTAGCTCAGTGGGCAACGCTGGCTTGTAAGCACTGTTCCCGTGAGGTTTGACTACAGACGACCTGCTGCATAACACGCGACAAACGTTCCGTAGCTGGATACTGACACAAGGCCCGATGGGCAATATGAAACCCGCATTACCCAGCTTACTCGTGCTAGTCACTCCGCGTGAGCGGTCAAGAATTATATTTTGACCCAAAAGAGATCTGACAGGTGACGTTCTCACTCGGACAACCTAGCTAGCTGCTAGACTTCAAATATAATAGTACGAATCACTGTCACGTCAATTTCTTTGAACACAAACCTCGGGATGGTGCGGAGGTCCCCGGTTCCTTTGGTCTCATCTTGTCTGGAGAACCACACCTCCAACAGCTTCTCGGTTCCTTCAAAGAAGTGTGCACCGTTCTCTTCCATCGTGAGACAACAGACACCAACAACAGAAATTAAACGTTGGTAACGTTCTCAACTTAATTAGTCCTTGCTTGATTGGTATAATTTATAAGTACAGTCCTTTAGCAATCCAGGTGTAAATTCTTGGTTTTACCGTCTTCCCTTTTACAGAGAATACCGTGAGCGAGTGCTAGCTAATATCGCCGGCCATACTGTGTAGAGCCCAGAGTTCGTGGTGCGCAGTGGTTTTATTCACTACATATCTTACGTCACTTTGAATTTACACCAATAGGACTGTCGAGCTCTTCTTCGTAGAACGTAGATTGGCTACTACAGCCATCTATTTTCTGAAGTAGCCAAACTCATGTGATGATACATTTAATTGGCTGCTGCATTGAAAGGTTTACATTTGTTTTTCAAATGCGCATTTTTATGATATGAGGATCACACATTTTGATTGAAAATGTATCGTTCACAAGCAGATATAAATAGAAGCTAGAAGGAAATGCACTTGCAATGCACATTATGAGTGAATGCCTTAAGTATTTTGTTGAAGACATTCAATACACACAATACGCACGTTTGTCACATACCAAACAGCGTAAGCTTGCACGTGTAAATATGAGTTAAATGTGTACCAGGGACTATAAACCAGTTCTTCCCGCATATTTTGAGTTCATGAGTGCGCATCTACAGTAACTGCAGTGCGAAATGCGGGTTGTAGTTTTTATAGACCTTGATGTTACACACTGTCCATTAGCTGGTGTATCTATAAAACGACATTGCCCAGAAATCCTTGCGTGCCAATTAGAAACGTCAACGAGCCACTGAACATTAAACGGAGCAGACCAAAATCCTAAACAAGGAAATGGTGGGGGAATAAAACGACCAAGATTATTTAATTAATGCATGTAATAATTAATATTTTATTTTATAGTAAATTAAGACATATTTATGGGTTAAAATGGATTACGACTTCAAAACAAAGCTGGCGGCCGAAAGGGAGAGAGTAGAAGATCTGTTCGAATATGAAGGTTGCAAAGTGGGTCGAGGCACCTACGGGCACGTTTATAAAGCTAAGCGCAAAGACGGGTAAGATTTTGAAAACGTTATTGTTTACACACAATAAACTGATTACAGATAATGTTAAGAAACACTACCCTTTTGTACGATGGATGGTGAATTGATTTGAACCACCCCGAGGGCAGCCCGTGTCTGTGTTTTTGTTTTCATGTACGCACTCACTTACAACGATCCTCCCCCTAAACAACACGGTGATGTTTATTTTTTTTGAAAGACTGTTCATAGGAATTGAGGAAACTTGCAACGTAAGTTACGAGGTTAATAGACGGTACAATGTTGATATTGGGATCTTTTGATTTCCTTAAACAACTTAGCTTTTCACTGACGTTTAAAAGAATGTCACCTTTGGCCAAGCACCATCATTTGGAAGCTATAATCCACGAAAAAGGAAACATACAGCAATAATGCTGCAATGTGTATCCCAATCATAAGATAACCACATAAGATACGTAACCAAGGACTGTTTCCTTTTATGACCTCTAACTTTGCTAGAGTGAACTCGATAGATAGATACATAGATAGATCTATCTTTATTAATGAAAGGGTGTGTGTGTGTGTGTGGGGGGGGGTGTTTGTGTGTGTGTGTGTGTGTGTGTGTGGGGGGGGGGGGGTGTACATCAGCAATGGAAAGAACAGCAAGAACAACTAAAATATTTAATAACAAATATATGTTTGCAATGTTAAAAACCACCCACTTAAGTATTGTCATAGTATATGATTTGTTATGCTTTTTAACTACTTACCTGCACTTGCACTTGATATTTGATCACACACCATGTTGAACACCATGTGCCTTTTTAGCCGTGTGTTTCTAAATGACTAAATAGCTTCATGCACAGGTTAACTTATCGTTGAGAACTTTACTTTTCAAAAGTTCTAATCTCAATTTTAAAGCGACACCCTATTCTACAGTTTTATTGTATCTGTACACAAATACACATTTGAAATGAATAGAGAGACTAGCGACACACAGTGGCTTTTGGCAAATTGCCCTTTATTGTTTCCAGTTTATTTGGTATAATTTCCTGTTGTCATTCGATTCACCTTGCTGTTTTGGCTTTTTGTAGTAGGCAACCCTATGAGCCTGTTTTACAAAGTTCCTCTCGCTGTCAGTAAGAAACATACAAAGTAGCACTTTGGCAAGCTGTGAAAGCATGCTCTAGGCCAATGTGCATCAACTGAAGAGGGAGTCTCCACATGCATGCACATTTGGGGAAACGATCCAAGGTTTTGGCCAGATGAAAGTGTAGAGGCCAGGCTTGTTGAGGAGCACAAAAGGCAGGCTGTGGACTGTGTGACAGCCCCTGCCCACTCTGCATCTACGCCAGCTCCCCCAGGAGCCTCTGGACACTAATCAGATGTGAATACCCAGAACAGATGTGATTCACTATTACCGTTATGTGGAGCCGAGCTGAAATCTAGCTAAATGCCTTCGTAGCACAGAAAGGAATACATTCAACAACTCAATCTTGCACCTTTCAGCATGAACTAGATGAACTTAACTCTAAGAAGTGTCTGCATTAGGTATTGTTTCCCACATTAGAAAACTGCTTATCTCAGAAAATCAATAGTTCTAACATCACATATTTCAATGTGCACATCAGAATATATCTTACATTTCAGTTTTGGTGTATTTGTCCTCAAACAGCATTTTACAAGGGCACAAATACAAGCTGAGCGACTGCAACCAGCTGTTTATAGAGAATATGAAAACAATATTCATATCTGCATGATGTCATATTTGTGTTGTAAGGAAGCAGGGTTATCAGTTTAATAAAGGCCCTCAATGTAGTGGAAGCCAGAGACAGTTTGCATGGTTGGGTGAGACCTAAGATGGAAAATGATCCTGACTCTGTATACAGACTGCACTCAACAACAACAGAGCACTCCTGTGGCAAGGGAATAGTTATCTCCAGCCAGAGGATATTGCTAATGGCAAGGATTCCACTGTTCCATGAAAGTTCTGACCGGCACTCAATCATCCCATGCCTGTTTCATTCCTGTTTCCTCCTGGTTCTCTTCCTTACAGTTGCAGACACTTTACCTTAAATTCCTACGGTTAACAAGGAATTTTGTTGATCTGGCATATTGTTCCGTAACACTCCGTATTTTCAGATAATAACTCTCTTTCTTCTCTTTTCCTCTTCTTTGTTTGTCTCTCTGCAGGAACGATGAGAAGGAGTATGCACTGAAACAAATTGAAGGCACTGGAATATCAATGTCTGCGTGTAGAGAAATCGCAGTGAGTTCCACTGCTATTCAAGGGGCTTTGAATGTTTTACATTGTTTAAAGCATCAGAAATGATAGGTTCATCTGAATTATAATCCAGTAACCAAATAACCGTAACTTGACAAAATAACAATTAATATACTCCTATAAGAGGTTGGTATCCTCCTACAATGAGATCTGCATTGCAGCTGCTATACCACCACTGAGCTGCTGGTGTTGCTAAATATAGAAATATCTGTTTAGTCAGTCTGAACATTATGTACACACAGTATGACCAACAAAGAATACATGAACATTTTACTGCAGTAGGTAAAGTGTGCACTAGTGAAGCTTTATTGAATCAACAATGAACTTCCTTGTTCAGCTTCGTAGGTGGTGCAAATATGCATGCATACGCATCCATTCTCACAAACAGCTGTGATACGTTTAGTCCCAACATAGTTCTAAGCAGAAAACCCCAAACTACAGTTTGTCCTGTGGGGTAGCTAGCTTTATGTTTTCACAGTGATAGTTGTAAGCAGAACACACCAATTAGGATAGTCGAAATGTTTGTGGTGGTGGTGGGCGTGCCATATCTATTTGTCATTCAACATCTCTCTGTAAGTAGCAGCAGAGGTACGAATGTGACCCTTGTGACAGGCTAGCTGGATATTATGTAATGGACTCTGGTTTCCGTACACCCACATACCTACAGTGCCCTCCAAAAGTATTGGAACAGTGAGGCCAATTCCTTTATTTTTGCTGTAGACTGAAAACATTTGGGCTTGACATCAAATAATGAACGTGAGACCAGAGATCAACGTTTCAGCTTTTATTTCCAGGTATTTACATCAGGATCTGATGCACAACTAAGAAAATATCACATTTTGTTTGAATCCACCCATTTGTCATGTGATCAAAAGTATTGGAACAGATATACTTAAAACATATTTAAGTGAATAAGACTTAATATTTAGTTGCAAATCCTTTGCTTTCAATAACTGCAGCAAGTCTGTGACCCATTGACGTCACCAAACTTTTGCATTCTTCCTTTTTGATGCTTTCCCAGGCTTTCACTGCAGCCTCTTTCAGTTGTTGTTTGTTTTGTGGGGTTCCTCCCTTCAGTCTCCTCTTAAGCAGGTAAAATGCATGCTCTATAGGGTTTAAGTCTGGAGATTGACTTGGCCAGTCTAATACCTTCCATTTCTTGCCCCTGATGAACTCCTTTGTTGTTTTGGCAGTGTGTTTTGGGTCGTTATCTTGCTGCATGATGAAGGCTCTGCCAATCAGTTTGGTTGCATCTTTCCTTAAATTGGCAGACAAAATGTTTCTGTAGACTTCCGAGTTCATTTTGCTGCTGCCATCATGTGTTACATCCTCAATGAAGATTAATGAGCCCGTCCTAGAAGAAGCCATGCAAGCCCAAGCCATGACATTACCTCCACCGTGTTTCACAGATGAGCTTGTGTGTTTGGGATCATGAGCAGTTCCTTTCTTTCTCCAAACTTTAGCCTTTCCATCACTTTGGTAAAAGTTAATCTTTGTCTCATCAGTCCATAAAACTTTGTCCCAGAATTTTTGAGGTTCATCTCTGTACTTTTTGGCAAATTCCAGCCTGGCCTTCCTATTCTTCTTGCTAATGAGTGGTTTGCATCTTCTGGTGTAGCCCTTGTACTTTTGTTCATGAAGTCTTCTGCGAACAGTAGATAGTGATACCTTCACTCCTGCCATCTGGAGGTTGTTGCTGATCTCACTAACAGTTGTTTTAGGGTCTTTCTTTACAGCTCTCACAATGTTTCTGTCATCAACTGCTGATGTTTTCCTTGGTCTACCTGTTCGACGTCTGTTACTTAGTACACCAGTAGTTTTCTTCTTCTTCAGGACATTCCAAATGGTTGTACTGGCTATGGCCAATGTTTCTGCAATGGCTCTGATTGATTTTCCATCTTCTCTAAGACTCACAATTGCTTGTTTTTCACCCAAAGACAGCGCTCCGGTTTTCATGTTGTTTTCACCTCTGAATACAGTCTGCATAGACAAAACCTATCTTACCCAATCTGAACCTGAGTGTAGACATTCAGTGGTATTTATTGATTGAATAATGTATGTAATAGGACACACCTGGGCAACAAAACACACCTGTCAGTCATATGTTCCAATACTTTTGCTCACGTGACAAATGGGTGGGTTAGAACAAAAAGGTGATATTTTCTCATTTGTGCATCAGATCCTGATGTAAATACCTGGAAATAAAAGCTGAAACGTTGATCTCTGGTTTCACATTCATCGTTTGATGTCAAGCCCAAATGTTTTCAGTCTACAGCAAAAATAAAGGAATTGGCCTCACTGTTCCAATACTTTTGGAGGGCACTGTATATGTGTTAGATATGTGCCATATGATCCGAGGAATGTAGTCTAATGTAGGTGCACTGGCTATTTGTAACTATTAGTTGTGGAGATAAACTTTTTTACTCAAAACACTCATCACTTGATGATGACTGGTAGTGGATCGTAACATAAATAGTTTGAATTTTTTTTATTCTACAGCATTTGACCACTATCTTATATGAATAGTTGAAGATAGGTAGGAGTTGGATTGTACTTAAATAAACACACATTGATAATTCTCAGCCAACTGTCAATAGAGTGGTTCTTTCAAAGCCATGCCCAGTTTTATAACTCAATCAAGATTTTGCTTTTCAAACAATCCGCATGTTAGTAAGTGATTTGGAATAACATTTACTCAATTTTCTCAGGACAACGGAATAAATTCATAATTAGGTGGATGTGATTTCCTGCCTTTGTGAACCACTAAGGGCCGGGTTTCCCAGATCCGTTAAGAAGCTCTTAATGCTAAGAGCTTCTTAGAAACGTTCTAAGAGCGTTCTACAGCGCTTTTAGAACGTTCCTAAGAAGATATTAGCGTTAAGAGCTTATTAACCAATCTGGGAAACCCAGCCAAGGTTTTCTTCAAAGTTAAAGATCCAAGCTTATGAAAGTCCACAGCCAATCACGTGGCAGATCTTCTCTCCCTCTCTCTCTATTGTCAGCTGGATGATACTGCCCCTCCCTGGATGTGATCTCTGATGACGTCATTGAAAGTATTAGTCAGCCGTGTTCCATCAAAATATTCCTGTGACTCATCAAACATATTGTGTAAGTCATCAGAATCAGAAATCAGAAAGGGTTTTAAGAAAGTTTCCACAAACAAGGAATTTATTTTGTCAGGAAGGTGCATATGTTCAACATATAGGAGTACATTTTAAATAAGTGGTGTACATTTAAACAAGTCTAACTATACTATACAAGTCTAACTATACAATACAAGGGTATGTCTGGTTATTGGTTATTGTCTAGTTATTGCACATCATTTAGTAATGACTGCCAGTGTGTAGTGTTATTGCAGCTAACTTAACCACCATACGCAAGACGCAGGCATAAGCGTACGCTGTAGGCATAGGAGTTTCCTACACAAAGTATCCCAAAGAATGCTTCCACATGGTGGGCCTCGTACTAAAGCAAGCAAGGAAAGGGGAGAGATTGCAAAGAGGCGGGGGGTGGGGGGGCTGCACAATTCCTGGGGAGGGTGAAGTAGATATGCACTGTCAAGGTCTCTGGGGTGGGGGTGAGGGGGGGCGGTGCTGAGCAGAGCGAGTGGAAAAGGCAGGTAGGAGGTTAGTCCTGTCCCTCCCCTCACCTCCCCTTTCCTCACCTCGCCTCCCTTTGCCTCCCATCGTCAGAGCGGAGAAAGCTCCACACAGGGGTTCCTGCCTGCTGAATCTTAGAGCCACCAGAAATTTGTTTCACTCTAAGTCCCCCAGACCCGCTTCGCTGTAACAGAACAATGGACTCTTTGTGTCACCATTCCCACCCCCTACCCCCAAACCCAACCACCCCTCCCATTTCGGTTGAACGAACTGTGTAACAGAGTTTGGCATACCACATTCATGACTGAGGGGGGGATTGGGTTGGGGGTAGGAGGGAACAGGGGGGTGGATGGTTTTCAGCCATGTGTTATTGGTTTTGTAACTTCAAATGGCTTAAAGATCTTTTTGTTTTTTTCCATGTTGGTCTGTCCCTTCAGAAGTTGTGGAAAAATCATTAAATTCTGCACCGCTTCATAACCGAATGCACTTCTTTGATTATAGGCAATCACTGAGAGGAATGGAATACATTCAGGCTGTTGTATTATAGATGTTTGAGCATTCCTAGCAACAACTCTCTGGCAGTTTACGTGCATTCAGCTTTGCACCTCTTGTTGATGCTGTGCTTTGTGTTTTAAACAGAGAGTACCTTTAACTCACCTGTCCCTTAGTCTTCTCATGTAGCCGTGCTGCCCTGACCTCTGATCTGAATGATGCTAGGTTCAAAACCCCCTGGCTCTCCAAGTGTGGATGGTTGACTGTGCACAAACACTATAAACTGAGTGAAGCCCCGTAATTAATACACTTACTTAGACTGAAAGCTCTGAGAAAGTAAAGTTTTTGCACACGATTATGATCCACGTTTTTACAGTGGTATATCTCAAAGTATTTCTTATTGTCCTTTTTTTGGTCTGTGAGTCAGAGAGTTTGAACTGAACATATGTGTCAGGTTTAGGGTATTGTGCAAGTTTGTTCACACTGGACCTATTTCTTCATCTAACAGGTGCAAGCCAAGGACAAGTCTATTGAGTTTAGGCTGGCCTTTGTGGATTGAAACATTGTTTATGAATTCAATTATACTCCTGAAACAAGTCTTGTTTTGCGTCGTGTTTATTACTATAAACAATGGCTTTTGTCTAAGTAAATGACTAGGGGCTTAGCATGAGACAAAAGACCTTTACTCCTGTTATTTTTATTCTCTTATCCTCTTGATTGAAAGCACTGCAAAAACATGGTGCGTGTTAACTTGTGGTTGTTTTCAAGGATGTGGGGAGATATGAATCGCTGATGCTAATAGATACAAACCAAAGAAGGATGTTATTTTACCTCCCCTCTGTTAACTAACCTCCCCTCTTCTCTGTTGACTAACCATAATTGTTGCATTGATGAGAAGTTAAAGGTAGACATACTAAACATACTCCCCAAGAAAGTATAGTTCTCTCAAAGGAGATGTTATGAAAGGTTGTGTAGTTGGAAGCTGTAGTACAAGACATGTGGTAGCAATCATACTATAGATTATATTAAATGTAGCCAGCAGAATGATCCGCTGTGGATTCTTTCTGTCTTCAAGTGGCTTTGCTGTTGTTTTTGCAAGCTATTTGAGCTTGCGTCAGCTGTTTTGTCCCCCCCAACCGTCATCCAGATAGATATGCAAACAAGAACATATTCTGGTTGTGTTTGCTTAGGGAGTTGGTTCACTTCTTCTCCCACTGAGTTGCTATGGTATAACATGATAGCTAATGACTGGGTGTCAGTCCTGCGGAAGAGCTCACAAATCTGATTCAATTTGATAAAAGAAGTAATGAATGTGCTTTGGTAAAAAGCGGTTAAAGCGAGCAATGCCAATGCTGGCTCAATCAAATCCAGAATGCATTCCTAACCTGATGCATTCTCCTCTGCTTAAGAACTGCATCATGATGTCCATTCTGGTGAAGACTATGCTACGTTAATCCCTCTCAGAGCAGCAGACCAGGGTTTCTCAACACCACAGCTTTTAGCTTTGTCAGCAGGATCTGTGTGACTCTGAATAACACAGCAAATGGCTGCTGTCGAGAACGCTTTTCTTGCCAATTGGTCGTTCGGTCTCCGAGAAAAGCTTGGCCTGCTTCTCTCTCTCTCTCTTTTTTTCCTCTTTCTCACTGTCTTGCTCTCTCTCTCTCTCTCTGTCTCTCTCTCTCTCTCTCTCTCTCTCTCTCTGTCTCTCTCTCTCTCTCTCTCTCTCTCTCTCTCTCTCTGTCTATCTCTCTCTCTCTCTCTCTGTCTATTTCTCTCTCTCTATGTCTATCTCTCTCTCTCTCCCTTTCTTACTCTCTCTCTCTCTCTCTCTCTCTCTCTCTCTCTCTCTCTCTCTCTCTGTCTCTGTCTCTGTCTCTGTCTCTGTCTCTCTCTCTCTCTCCCCTTCTTACTCTCTCTCTCTCTCTCTCTCTCTCCCTTTCTTACTCTCTCTTTCTCTCTCTTTCTGTCTCTTTCTGTCTCTTTCTGTCTCTCTCTCTCTCTCTCTCTCTCTCTCTCTCTCTCTCTCTCTCTCTCTCTCTCTCTCTCTCTCTCTCTCTCTCATACACACACCCTCTAAAGCCAGACAGAGGCGTGTTGTATCTCTGGGTCCAGTACTGGTCTCAGATCCAAACATGGCAACCGGCTGTGGATTCATCGACCCAGTGCTCTGGAGCCGCATGAGAGACTCCAGGTCATTAATCAGAGCTTTACAGCACCGGGCTGATCTGTTTATCTTCTGCATCTTCTTCTTCTCTGGTGTGTGTGTGTGTGTGAGTGTTTGACTTGTGTTGAGCATGAGTTAGACACAATTCCATGTTTTATCTGTTCCGCCAGTGTAGCCAGCAAGTTGTAACTTGCAAAACAATGGCCTGGTTTTCCAAGCAATGTTGATGCCTGAAAAGCAAATCCATTTTCACTTTAGGACTATGCCTATTTTGGGTACAGGAAAGTACCCCTCATGTTAGGGTTAGCTTATTTAAAGGTGTAATGGTTATCCTAGCCTAGTCTGGTTCAGCTGGGTCTGTTTAGGACATGTCCAGTGAGTACATTCTCTTGTGAAGCTGTTTAAAAGCATGACCCATTTTTCCCTCAGAACAGGGACAAATGGATTGGTCTATTCTTTTTGCCACACTACCCTTTCCACACAAACCCTGCACTGGAAAATAAGATAGTTTTTCTTGTTTTAAATTTTTATATTGTACCAATTTTCTTTTTCTTCTTCTGATTAATCCTTTTCTGATTAATTTGTTCTGGACAGGCATTTTCAAACTGATTTACACAAAGATTGGCATTAGAGATGTGCCCACTGTGACAACCTAACATAACCTTGGACTAATCCACATTGGCTTTGTATTGATTGCATTGAGAGTGCTATGTTTTATGGATGAAACCAATTGATAGCCCATAGTTTTTTGGGGCTGTGTTTGTGTATGTGTGTGTGTGTGAGAAAGTAGTGGAACAAGCAGAGCAAGAGGGTACTTCAGCAAGCAGGTTAGGACACATACCCAGGTAGCTGACACCCAGCGTTGCTACAACATTGTGTGTCAGGAGGATCAGATGGCTGAGTGGTTAGGGAGTCGGGCTATTAATCAGAGTTTGTTGGTTCGATTCCCGGCTGTGCCAAATCACAATGTGTCCTGGGGCAAGGCACTTCACCCTACTTGCCTCGGGGAGAATGTCCCTGTACTTACTGTAAGTCGCTCTGGATAAGAGCGTCTGCTAAATGACTAAAATGAAATGTAATGTAATGTGTCAGATGGAGAGTTAATTTACCCGTTTATGTCGCATTACCTGCTTTCTGGAATACCCCCTGGCCTGGTTGGTTTGTGGGGGGCTCTAGGACCGAAGTGTGCCACCAAAGAGCGTGGCGTGTCCATAAGCCATGGACTCATTAGCACAATGCCGTGTCATAGCTGCAGGATTAGGCTGAATTAAACACCTCAATAACCCCCGTCTTAATTTTTTCCCCATTCAAAGGCCAAATCAAACATGCTTCACACAATCACAGCATTATTTCCCATCCACTCTGCTCTCTGAAGGCCCCTCCCCCTCCCTCTTCCCTTTCCTGGGAATCGAGAGTTCCAGAGGGGTACGTTTACGTTCTGAAAGTGCCGAGAGCCAGTGTTCTCAGTAACTGTGTCTGAGATGGACAGACACTCTGAAATTACAGCCGTGCACTGTGAGCCGCTGTCCTGGTTTCGTGTTTAGTATAAGGTGTCGGCCAAGACTGGCAAAGGTATTTTTCCTTGGGTTTTAGGTTAGGTGACACACAGAGTAATCACATTAACCGTAATGTTGAATAATTCATTCTGTGGATAGGATTATGATCTCTTTCAGCTCTTTCCCCCCTTGGGCCTCCCACTGTCACCGTAGTAACTGTAAAGGGCACAAGTGATTATGGATTTAGCCGTTTGTCAAAACGACAAAGTAAGAAAGGCTGTGTCAAACCGATTAAGGAATAATATCATAACAACAGAAGGCCATTAAATGATGTGTTCTGTAGACACGCCTGTTGCAGACTGTAGGCTAGCCTGTTGCAGACTGGTGATGTGTACTGTAGGCTAACCTGTTGCAGACTGTAGGCTAGCCTGTTGCAGACTGGTGATGTGTACTGTAGGCTAGCCTGTTGCAGACTGTAGGCTAGCCTGTTGCAGACTGGTGAAGTGTACTGTAGGCTAGCCTGTTGCAGACTGTAGGCTAGCCTGTTGCAGACTGGTGATGTGTACTGGAGGCCAGCCTGTTACAGACTGTAGGCTAGCCTGTTGCAGACTGGTGATGTGTACTGTAGAATAGCCTGTTGCAGACTGTAGGCTAGCCTGTTGCAGACTGTTGGCTAGCCTGTTGCAGACTGTAGGCTAGCCTGTTGCAGACTGGTGATGTGTACTGTAGAATAGCCTGTTGCAGACTGTAGGCTAGCCTGTTGCAGACTGTAGGCTAGCCTGTTGCAGACTTTTGAGTGTTGAAGCAGAATATCTGAAGTTCATCATAGCTGAGAGAGCGCATCAGAGGAGCTACAGTGGAGTTTATCAACATTTTCAACCTTTCTAAGCTTTTTCAAAATAAGAAAAATAAATATTATTTTCTACATTTTCTTTCATACAATTTCTTTTTTTCAACCTTTCGAAACTGTCTTTAGAATTTTTTTTTTGTTAACTGTTCTCGATACCTTCTTTTCACACACAACACAGCACAACCAAGTTTCAAATTTTTTGTAAACTTTTTTTCCCAAAAATATTTATAAACCTTTTCAACCAATAAGATATCAAGTTTTAGTCACGAGTTTCGTGTTGGGGCCTAAGCAAGACTACTAACGTCGAACTTCATAGTGCCTAAATACTTGCGATAATTGAGCTACTAACACACACAAATCTTTCTGCCTTTTTAATTAGATGTACTGTAAGTCTTTAAAATGAAAGTCTTCTAATCGTTAACGCCTGTATTTGAATAATTATTCCTGAATGTTCCTCTTGTCTGTCTCTCGCCAGCTGCTACGAGAGTTGAACCACTCCAACGTGATAGCGCTGCAGAAAGTGTTCCTCTCCCACAGCGACAGGAAGGTGTGGCTCCTATTTGACTATGCCGAACATGACCTCTGGGTGAGTGAAGCATTACTGACACCTTCTGTGAAACATGCCAACGTCCCAAATCCCCCCAAAAAATTAACACCCGATTGGATGAATTTCAAACCCTCTATTCTCATCTTTTCAATCACGGGCAAAGATGTACCAATGCCATCCTAGGATAGCCTAAGTTGTATCAGTGGGTCTGATTTCTTCCTTTCAGCACATCATCAAGTTTCACCGGGCTTCCAAGGCCAACAAGAAACCCATGCAGCTGCCACGAGGGATGGTCAAATCACTCCTGTATCAGATTCTGGATGGAATTCATTACCTACATTCCAACTGGGTGCTGCACAGAGATCTGGTCAGTGCCACTGTTCAAATGTTACCACTGATCACAGAGTCGTAAATATATTGAATATTAATCTGAATAATTTTGACGACAATGTAAAATTGAAAATCGTGAATATCTAATACATTTTAGCTTCTTTTTTTTTGCTGGTCCTTGTGTTGCTTGTGTTTTAAGATCACCGTCTGGCTCCTCTGTGTCCACACACACGCACACACACACATGCACACACACACTAGTGCACACCCACATGCCCAACTTCTCCATTTGAACCTCAACACTTAATCATATTTTCCCAAGAGTTTGTTATGATAGCAACAGGAAGGGACTTGGAGGGTTTCCAGCTAGTCAGGTTGTGTTATTCTGGCACAGGTGTTGTTATACCATAGGGAGGTTTTTGTTATCATTCCTCTATGCCTTTGGCTGTGGAGCTGGGTGTCTTGACATAGTGAATGACCCATCCACCCGACTGCCTCCTCCTTCCATCCCCTCCAACAATATGTAGCACTTCTGTGAGATTTTCTCCTTTGCAGTTTTCCCACAGTACTTTCCTGGAAAGGCTGTCAGTTCACCTGTTCACTATCGCCTGGCTCAATGTGCCAGAGGTCAGTCCCTGGCCTTAGTCAAACAATGTCACAGGGTTGACTTCTCTCTCTCTCTCTCGTTCACTCTTTTTTGTCTCATCTCTCTTATCTGGCAAAGTAAAGCTTAGAGAATACTGTCTCTCTATCTTTTATCTCGTATCATTGAAACTTCAGTTCCCCAGAAAGGGTCATGTTCCTTCTGTAACAAATGATTGAAATCTCAACGGACAACAGCACAGCATTAATTGGAGTAAGCACAGTAGAGCAAAATAGGATGATTCAATTGGGCAGGGTAATGCTAGATTAGTTACATACAACAATTTGTATGTGACTGAATGAAAGAGTATAGGATCCAATCCACTGTAAAAGTCACAGCTGTTCCTTACTTATTTTCAACACCCACTAATCGCTGGCCAAGCATACAGTAAGTCAGTTGATGGGAGTTGACTTCCGACACTGGAAAGGCTGAACAGGCCACCAAATCCCTTCGCTTCAGGAATCTTATAAAGCCTTTATCAGACCATCCCCTCTTACATAATAACCCCGGCAATCCCAAATGGCTTGGTGGTGCCTGGACTGACGGGCTGCTGCACATAAATACCCAGGGATCAGAGAGGGGGCTTCCCTTGCTGTTCTCACTCATCCTGACTGGGCAACAGCAGTCTGGATCAGTTCACAGGGTGCGTACAGTAGTCTATGTTATGCCTACGCACGCGGACCTTGGGAGGGGATCACAGGGGTCAAGGACTCTTCACCAATCTGAAGGTTGATTGAGTGCAGTCTGTTGAAGGGGAGGGAGAAGGGAGCATGTTGGATTTCTTGTGTGTGTGACCTCAAGGGTCAAGTCCTGCACTAGTCCTGCCGCACGGTCCACAGTTTACGGCTGTGGTGTTTTATAAGACTCACATGGTAACCAGGGCTGTTTTGTCTTATTGGAGCTAGTCTCTTATCTAAGCTCCAACTCTTCCGGCTCTTAATAGTTGTTTTCGTTAGTACAGGATGAATTTCCTTGTTGCGGCGCTGTGTCTGACTTGAGACCAAGGCTGAAGTGTTGATGCAGTGTTTCAGTGTATTTTCTCAAAGATAGCACTTCCTGCTATTATGGTCTCTCCAGTGGTTGCTATCACACTACATTGCGTTGTAATCTGTTACATCGTCAGCTTGAACATGTTTCTTGTGAATTTCACAGAACTTCTGATGTTTCTTTGAAAAGGGTAAAAAAATTGCTCAATTACTTTTTTTGGAAAGTTACCCATTCCGTCTTCTGACGGCTCAAAGTTGATGTATGTTTGAGTTATCAAGCTACAGGTTCACTCTACTATTCATGCGAGGGTAGGTCTGTTGGTCTAAGGAGTAGGTGAGCATTAACAAGAGCAGCATTCCTGTTCTCCAGAGGGGCCAAAACACCACACACACACCACACACACACATTCTAACCCAGCCCTTTATCAGTAGCCACAGGGGTAGACACTGGTAACAGCATGTCTTTCATGCCTCTACCTCTTCAGCACTTACATAACAGTCAACCTTCTGGGTCTGTGTGTTGGAGAGAGAGAGAGAGAGAGAGAGAGAGAGAGAGAGAGAGAGAGAGAGGGAGAGAGAGAGAGAGAGAGAGAGAGGGAAAGAGAGAGAGAGAGAGGGAGAGAGGGGGAGGGAGGGACAGAGAGAGAGAGAGAGAGAGAAAGAGAGAGAGAGAGGGAGGGAGAGAAAGCAGAAGCAGAGAAGCAGAGAGCAACCCCCCCTTCCCCTCCCCCACTCCAGAAGGCAGCTCCCAGCCTGCCCCACCCCCTCCTCCAGCCCATGTTATGTAACAGAGAGCAGCCAGTGCAAATCACACCACTACTCCACGCATGGAGAGCCTTCCTGCTCCTCTGCCATCTTGCTGACTTTGCAGCTTCACAGCGGGGCTGAGGGATGTTCACCCGATGTGCGCTCATGTACTAAACCTCCCTTCTCGGAGAAGAAAAGCATGCAGGTGACTGTAATGCATAACGCTTACCTGTGGAAAAATCCATACGTGACAGCCAGTAGGAAGAAATGAGGACACCAAATAGGAACTATTTTTAGTTTGCTGTTGTCGAGTGTCTAAGCTCTCTCTCTCACACCTGCCCGTTTCCGCGCATGATCCTCCTGAAGGCATGTCCTTTCATGAGGTCGTGGAATATTATTGGACCGTGTATAGCTCGTCCCCCCAGTAATGTGTGTCCCACTACGTTGGGGAGAGAAACTATAATACAGGTGGCTGAGCGATTAGGGAATCGGGCTTGTAATCAGAAGGTTGCCGGTTCTATTCCCAGCCGTGACAAATGACATTGTGTCTTTGGGCAAGGTACTTCACCCTACTTGCCTCGGGGGGGGGGAATGTCCCTGTACTTACTGTAAGTCGCTCTGAATAAGAGCGTCTGCTAAATGACTAAATGTAAATGAATGTCCTTTGTGTGAAGGTGTGCCCTGTCCTGTGGCATCAGCAGGCCTGCACAGCCATAATTCACATGCAGTATGGAATGTGGGACTGCAAAAAACGAAACAGGGTCATTACTTAATCATGAAACATGTGCCAGGAAAAAAAGGAAACACTAGCTACTGCCGGAGCCAGGACAAAGGAGCTGAATTAATAATGACTTGGCTATACTGTAGTGTGTCTCTGGCGCATGACTATTTTGGACTTGACGCGGTAATATTGTTTTCTAAAGACAGGCAGGACGTTGGGGATCATATTGACAGTCCCTCAGAGTATTAAGTTCCCCCTCTTAAGTCGCTGAATGTTACCTACTGACTGCAAAGCTTAACATGATGGGGGTTTGGAAACAAGGGGCAGGTCATAATGTCTAAACAGTAATAATTCAGCACGGGTACCTTGTTATTGTAAGATCCATTTTTATCTGTGCGATTTGCATTTACGTTTTCCAGTCATTCAGTTTGTGTTTTATTCAGGCGTTATGGTAATTACTGTTTTTCCTGTTCAGGGAATCATTCTCTTGGCACACAGGTTCAGGGATATGAATGTCTTTAGACTGAACCGATGAACCTAGGTGTTCATAAGTTGAAGGAAGATCCAGGCCCAGTCATTTGATCATGTAAATAACTTTGTGTTTGTTGATAGAGGTGTGTGTGTGTCTTCTTGCTGTTTTGAATAATACAGCTCATTATAAGTGCTGTTCCTATAGCAACAGACCGTGTTTGTTGAGCTGACTGAATCCTGTGAGATTTCAGATTCACGTAGTGCGACTCAGGGGAGAAACAGATGGAGAAGGGTGTATGATGAGTGCCCTGTTGCACAAGTACAGTTATTGGGATTTGGCGTATGTAGACTCAGTTACATTTACATTTAGTCATTTAGCAGACGCTCTCATCCAGAGCGACTTACAGTAAGTGAAGGAGTCAGATGGCTTAGCGGTGAGGGAGTTGGGCTAGTAATCAGAAGGTTGCCAGATCGATTCCCCGCCGTGCCACATGATTTGTGTCCTTGGGCAAGGCACTTCACCCTACTTGCCTCGGGGGGAATGTCCCTGTACTTACTGTAAGTCGCTCTGGGTAAGAGCGTCTGCTAAATGACTAAATGTAAATGTATTCCAAAGATTGTGAAGTTAGTGACCTAGGGCCTGTCCTGATCCCATAACTAAAGGCAATTTTTCTTCTGTTATTCTTTGTCCCTCCAGAAACCAGCCAACATTCTGGTGATGGGAGAGGGACCGGAACGAGGAAGAGTGAAAATCGGTACAGGCTCACACACCTGGTCATGCATCACACACCTGGTCATGCATCACACACGCGGTTTTAGCAACCTATCAAGTAACATATTGACTGAGTGAGTTGTTGGAAGCATTTCACACAAGCGGAGTTACGTAAGAGCAGCTATTATGGGAAGATGTCTGCAATGCCAAGCCAGAGCTTGGTTATTGTTTTAGTGAAACTGGAGCCCTTGAGCCTGTCATGGCTTGGTGATACATTCCCTGGCAGGGCACCAGGAGATGTCATACTTTTACCTGACAGACCACAGTGATTAAAACCCCAACCATCAAAACTACCCACATTCAGCCAGTTGTTTTATTTTACACACCAGAGAAAATAGGACTGTTATATGCAAAGTGTCAAGAGTGCTTATAACTCCACAGCCTTCACTCTGTCAGAGAGGAGAACAGAGACCAACACACTGCACACCCACTACACAACATTCTGGCAAAGCATAGGAGTCACTTTCAGCAACAGACGTTATCTGCCGCGGTGCTCAACACATTGCTTGAGGAGGTAATTCCGGTCATCCGGCATGAGGCAGGACAGTAGGTCGGTCTGGGAACTGGATACGAGTCCTTGAGCCAATGTAACCGGTTCTCGAATACCCAACACTACTTATCCATACCAAGGATTCAAACCTACACTGTAGTGGACACACCTGATCTGCAGGACAGGTGTTCAGGAGATAAACATGTCCATCATGGTATGGCTTTCTTAAAGGACGTCCTGAAACTGGAGTCCCAGTTCAGACCCTGTCTAGTTGGCTTGGTTGATATGTGAGCCCATGGCAGATCTCTCTTCAAGACTGTGGCCTTGTACGAGAGCACCTTACTCCTGATACTACCGTGTTGATACTATGTCCACACTATGTTGATACTGTTCCTCTCTGTCTCCTTGGTTACTCAGCTGACATGGGTTTCGCGAGGCTCTTCAATTCTCCTCTGAAGCCGCTAGCTGACCTTGACCCGGTGGTGGTGACCTTCTGGTACCGGGCGCCTGAGCTCTTGCTAGGAGCCCGCCACTACACCAAAGCTATCGGTGAGTCGACAGAACCAGGACCTTAGAGGTATATAGTCCGAAGTAGAATTAGACTGAAACAGTGAAGAGACAATTTTGTGTTTGTCAATCCTAGAATTTCCATGCCCATTCAAATATGTAACCAAATCATACAGAATAGAATCAGGCTTTCTCAACCCTAGTCCTCGCCGGGACCCCCTGCCCTGGTCCTCGGGACCCCCTGCCCTGGTCCTCGGGACCCCCTGCCCTGGTCCTCGGGACCCCCTGCCCTGGTCCTCGGGACCCCCTGCCGTGCATGTTCTAGATGTTTCAGTGTTCCAACACACCTGATTCAAACGACTGAAGGCTTTTGCCGAACTTGATAACAAGCCTTTCATTTGAATCAGGTGTGTTGGAGTAGGGAATCATTCTAGAACATGCAGGACAGGGAGTCTTGGAGGACCAGGTTTCAGAGAGGCGGTACTAGATAACTAACTGCTCAACATGCAGCTCTGAACTCTGGGTCTCTGTTGCCCCGATGTCTGACTGTGGAGGTGTTTGCTGTGAAGGGAGGAACGCGTAAACTTCTCAGAACAGAAGTATGTTCTCCAATAACGTGAAGGTGTAAAGGTTAAAAAACATACTCTGTGGGTGTAGGTGAACGTGACATGAAGTGGTTTATGGCATCTATCTTTTTGGAAGGGTGTGTATAATTAGATTTAATTCCAGGAAGTCTTGAGTGTTGACTTGATCAGAGTCCAAGCCAGAATATGTTTTGCAAAATATTTTACTTCGCCCACATAACCCCCCAGAGCAGAAGGAAGTAAAGGAATGTCATTTTCGCTTTTAGTATTCAGACACAGTACATTTGTTACAGTGGCCCTGTCACAAAATGTTACGATTATGTCACACGTCTGAGAAAAGATAGTAGTTTAGTCACCATGTTTCTTCTCAATTAAGGTCATTTACTGCTACTCTTCATATGACAGTATATCCTCTAATCTGTGTTCTGTGGAAGGGTAAGGGGGTTCTGGACTGACAGTGTGGGACCTTGCAGGATAAGTACAGCTGTTCCCTTTCAGATATCTGGGCAATCGGCTGCATTTTTGCTGAGCTCTTGACGTCGGAGCCAATCTTTCACTGTCGCCAGGAAGACATCAAGACCAGTAACCCTTTCCACCACGATCAGCTGGACAGGATATTCAGTGTCATGGGCTTCCCTGCAGGTTTGTGAAAACACACGTGACTAGAAACACCTCCCAGATGTCGTCCAATTCACCAACCCCCTTGTCTTTTTGATGTGTTGTCATCCAACTAAATGCATGTCAGTGCTTTTACGGCCAGTAGTAATTGAGTTATTTTGCTTTATGTTTCTAAAATGTCTCCCCAGATAAAGATTGGGAAGATATCCGTAAGATGCCGGAGTACCCTACACTCCAGAAAGACTTCAGAAGAACAACGTTAGTAGAAGTGTGCACAGACCTGCTTGGGATGGCCTCCCATCTGGTTTGGTCTGTTTGTCATGTTCCCTGTTTTCCATGCTTCCTCAGGTATGCAAATAGCAGCCTAATCAAATACATGGAGAAGCATAAAGTTAAACCCGACAGCAAAGTTTTCTTGTTGGTAAGGACACAACACAAACCTCTCTGGTACATTGTGGAACCCAGTGTTTGTTTATGGACATTGTGATATCTGCACAGTCAAGCAATACTGTAATTGATAAGATGTTTATTGATGTTTATTGATAATGGCAGCTCCAGAAACTGCTCACAATGGACCCTACCAAAAGGATCACTTCTGAACAGGCACTGCAGGACGCCTACTTCTTAGAGGACCCCTTACCAACGTCTGAGTAAGACTCAATACTTCATCACTGAATCTCTAAAGTTCGTCCTTGAATTGTCTTCTCTCCTCATCTCCTTTTCCCTTCACATAAAAAGAGAGAGAGAGAGGAGAGATTTTCTCTAGTCCTTATGGTCCAAGGATGTAGTGGTCATTATTTCAGTGAACTGAATTGAAAACCTCATGAATCATAATTCATGTGTTTTTGTTTTTAGGATGTCTGGTGTGCTGTTTTCTTTTCTTCACTGAAGGAAATATGTTTATTATCACAGAAAGATAAAGAATGATGTCTTTTTTCCAGGCAGTTGGCCCATTTATAAACAAGCTCATTTGTCTTTGTTTTCAGTGTGTTTGCTGGGTGTCAGATACCCTACCCAAAACGAGAGTTTCTAAATGAAGACGAGCCAGAAGAAAAAACTGAGAAGGTAAAACCAGAAGTAGTAAATTGCAACCAAACGTCCACACATCTGCATTCACCATACACGTGTTCATTAGCGTGTGCATCAAACACCAGTGTAGAGGAGAACATCACGTGAGTTCCAGTAAAAGGATGTCAACCTCACTGATTCTACGAATCCAGAGGCTCTTCTGTGCCTTCACTGCTACTGTCAAAAAGGCAGCGTCTGATCCAAGTGCTGCCTCGCAGTCAGGCTGGGTGCCAGCCCTCCGCCAGCCAGGCTTGCTAGGCATGACAGGGCCTCATTGTTTCAGCTGACCAGTTCACGTGTCTTGGCATAGAACCCCATGAGAACCATGCAAGCCAGAGGGGCAGTGGGATTCCTGTAAGCCGTCTCAAGCAAGTACTTTCAAGGCCTCAGTCCCACATCGCTGTAAACAATGACACGCATCGATCAATGGCCTATTGTTCACGTGGCTACGCGTTGAAAACCCGTTTTCTGAAATCAGGGTTTGTTTGATGGTTTCATAGGAAATGTTGTCGATGTGTGGTAAGAATAGTTACGTCCTTTCATGCCGCAGTGACGTGCAACCAGGGTGGTGTCGGAAATGTTTACGTGTGTTTGAGTGTGTCTCCGCGTGTGTGTGTTTGTGCTCCCAGACGCAGCAGCACCAGACCCAGCAGCAGACCGTGGCCCAGCAGGCCCCCTCACAGCAGAACCCGGCCCAGACCAATGGCACCTCAGGGGGCACAGGGGCCAATCCCAGCGGGGGTCTTCAACACAGCCAGGACCAGGGGCCCCCGAACAAGAAACCTCGCATCGGGCCCTCAGGAGCCTCCTCAGGCACGGGAGTCCTGCAGTCAGAGTACCAGGTCAGATCAGTCTCACCAATGGACCATCAGAGTACCAGGTTAGATCAGTCTCACCAATGGACCATCAGAGTACCAGGTTAGATCAGTCTCACCAATGGACCATCAGAGTACCAGGTTAGATCAGTCTCACCAATGGACCATCAGAGTACCAGGTTAGATCAGTCTCACCAATGGACCATCAGAGTACCAGGTCAGATCAGTCTCACCAATGGACCATCAGAGTACCTGGTCAGATCAGTCTCACCAATGGACCATCAGAGTACCAGGTCAGATCAGTCTCACCAATGGACCATCAGAGTACCAGGTCAGATTAGTCTCACCAATGGACCACACAGGCACCTTTACTAACCATTTAAGCTGTTATTTTTGTACCTGGTAAACTTGGGTATGTCAACAATACAAATGGGTGGAGTAAAACAGCAAAAACGTGAGCCACCTTTGACACTTTAACTTAGGGGTCGAAACAAGGTGTCAAGCTTTGGCCTGGAGCACTCAGGCTTTGCTCTGAGAGACCAGACAGTGAAGGGATTTAACTCTGGCATGGTGGAGGTATGACGCTGGCTAACTGCAATGCCAGACATATTTTATCAGGAAGATAATGTCCTTTCTTTGGTTCACACCAGCCTGCTGATAAAGGATAGAGTCAAACACTGAGCCGGCATGTCTCTCTGCTGTCCTCTGTCCTGGCGCCGACTCTATCTTTGGCTCGGGCCTGTTCACGGGGTGTGGGACCGGCAGAGAGAAAGAGTGATTGTGAACCGTGGGGTGTGAGAGGGAGGGAGAGAGTGAAAGAGTATGTGTTAGAACATAAGCAAGGTTGAGATAAAGCTGGTCTCTCTGACCTTGCCTGTACCTCCGCTGGGGGCTGTTGAAAGGGGTACCAGCAGGTGCTATGTTTAGCCTGGGCTGAGGTTGCATGTGGGCAGCTGTTGGGATCTTCACAGTCAAGCTTTAGCCGATGTATAAATATCCCCCCTTTCTGAGGAACAGAATGGGACAGAGCTGGCTAGTTTGGCGTCACATTCAGCGCCCTACTTTCCTCCTCATTGATCACTCTCCCCCGGGCAATCCCATAATGCACTGCTCTGTCCCCCTCTGCACCACTCACACGATGTGTATGGGGGGGGGGGGGGGGGGGGGGGGGGTGGATATAGATGCACCCCAGTCCAGATCTGCCACCTACCCCTGGTCATTAAGTAGTGAATTGGGTAAATAGATCTTGATGTGGGTTTTTCTCAGACTGGCACAATGAGTCATATACAAGGTCAGGTACAAGTCAGTCAGTCAGTCAGTCACATATCTATTTTTCAACCTGGAAGTAGTAGGTTTATTATAGTACATTTACGTTTAGTCATTTAGCAGACGCGCTTATCCAGATCGACTTACAGTAAGTACAGGGACATTTTCCCTGAGGCAAGTAGGGTGAAGTGCCTTTCCCAAGGACACAACGTCATTTGGTACGGCTGGGAATCGAACTAACAACCTTCTGATTAATAGCCCGACTCCCTAAACGCTCAGCCATCTGACCCCCCCCCTAGTAGGGGGTTGGTGTTGTGATGGCTGTTTGATATATTCCCGTGTCCTCAGTCTTAAATATAGTTTCAATATGTCTGAAATATTTGCTCTGAGGATAGATAAATGTTGTCACCGTTTTGTACTTTGATTGTCTACACATGACTGACCATTGTCATAACTGAACCTTATTGCTTACCTCGCGTATCAGATCAAATAGCGTGCTGTCTTAAATTCCACAAGTGTCCATCAGTATGTTGAGAAGTCAGCCCCAATCCATTTCTATTTCTTTTTTCATGTAATTTCTATTTTTTATTTTTTTTATCTCCCCAGTGTCATAGACAAGGGCTATTTCAGGTTATAGATTTGTAGGTCAGGGTAAATCGCTGTAATTTAGGTCACCAGTTTTGGTAATTAGCAGAACTGTGGGTGAACAGCAGGAAATGCTGGAAAGTGCAGTATTGGTGTTGGTACGCACATCATGAACGGTCACTGTTTTAGTGTTACTGTCTGAAAGGCACCTTGTGACAAACAGATGTTCTCGAGGTGCCGAAAGTAGAGGAGTTGTTGAAACGTTTATGTTGCAGATGCGTGATTTTGAAACAATTCCAAGGTTAAACGAGGGTATCTTTTTAGTTTTGCAGAGTCACAAACAACAAACCGTGACGTCTCATTGTCGTCAAACGTTAATCATTTTCTCTCCGTTCATTTTCTCACCAGCACTCCAGCTCCCGCCATGGTTACCAAAGCAACGTCCAAGGTTCCGCCCAGCCCCAGAGCACCATGGGATACTCCTCGTCCTCCCATCAGTCCCACCAGTCTCATCGCTACTGAGTTCCTCTTAGAAGCAGAGGAGCTCCACGTTTACGTCATCACGGAACCAACCCACCACCTCAAGCACAACTCCACCACCCCCACGAGGCTCCAGCTTCTGCTCCACCACCCCCACGAGGTTCCAGCCTCTGCTCCAGCCTCTACTCCCCTCCGGGCCTCCTGATCAGACATGTTATTCAGATCACAGTCAGGCCATTCCAGCTCCTCCACCCCAACCGGTCAACCCCCCACCCCCCCTCCCCACCTTACGTCCACAATGCCCTCACACTCAAGTCAAGGGTACTGCAATATGGAGGCAAACTCAACATAGGAACCAAAAACAAGCCCTGCCTCACAAGGCTGTAGAACATAATGTTGTTTTTTTCACTAAATGGGTTGGTTTTATTATGGAGAGGAAACATGGGTTAGGTGTAACCTTAAACACCTACTACACAAATACTGAACCATGGCACTTATAAAAACTTGTTCTTTACATGGAAGGACTGCAGCTCTGTTCATTGATGTAAACTATATTGCACCTTTTCCTATTTGTTCAATTGACATTTTTGCTTGTTTGCTCTCAATAATTGATGTTTTTGTAAATATTGTCCAATATCGATCAGATAGGATGAAACACAGGAAATAACCCTTTACTGTTATCATTTGTAATCTGTTAAAAGATGGTTTTGTCCTAAGTAGATCCAACAGAAGACTCATGCCTCATGCCGGTAAGAGAATCTTTTTTTTCTTTTTCTGTTGCCCCTTAAGAATCACATGTTTTCACATGATAATCAGCTCACTAGCTGATGCAGTTGCAGGGATGTATGAAATAATTTATCTTGATCTTGTTTGAAGGTTTTTTGTTTTGTTTTTATACCTAGGCATCTGTTTGGGAGAGAAATTAAGTTTCTATATATCTCTGTACAGTCCTCTTTTCGGAATGCCCTTTTACAAGTTCTGTAATATTCTCCAGCAACTTTAGGTACCCTTCACTGAACTGGTTCAACAACCAAGTTATTCAGATACTATGGGTCAGAAGATGTTGACACTGCACTCATATTTAGTGACAAAGAAACCTATTTCTTTTTTTTCCGCTAATTTCACCTCATTTGTGGCCCGGCGGCTTCTGAGTGTGTGCCTCTGTCTGAGGGGCGGTCTGGGGACTCCGCGGATCGACACGTCCAGGAATGGACACAGAGTGGACAAAGGTCACTGAATGTGCGCACCGTCGTACAGGGCAGCTAAGAAGTGCACCTACGGTCCTGAAACTGCAACTGCCCAATGTCGTTTTTTTTTAATTCTCACTTTGTTTCGTGTTTTCTTGTCCCGTTTGACATTTCAATCAAGTTTGTTATCCAATCCAGTCGAAGAACTGCACTGTTGGAACAGATCCATGAGGAGCTGGAACAAATATGTGTTATGTACTCCACTTTTTCCTGTTCTACTCTACCCCCTGGTGGTGCACTGAGTGTTATAGAGTGGGATGTTTGTAGTGGTTTCCAGTAGTATTTCTCTCTCTCTTTCTCTCTCGCTCTGTCTCTCTCTCTTGAGAAGAAGATGAGCAGACTGGATGTGCACTGTGCCTAGAGATGTTGCACATGCACAGACATGAGGTCCGAGCTCCATGTACTTGTTCTGTGGCGTTTTTAAAGGGATGTTTGAGCGCTCGCTGACATCTAGTGGCCATAGACAGAACTGGATGGCCCCTCCTGCGCAGCGACAAGGAAACAAATGTACTTTTACATGTCGACACGATCCAGACAGTCTTCATCAAGTTGTTTTGCTTCATGATTCTTTAAACTGCCTTTGTGATGGTCCAGAAATCACTAGCCATGTTCTACTGGTATATTTGGATCAACAGCCCTGTGACAGATGGAGAGCACTATCCAGTAAGAGAGGATGGACGGATTCACATTTCACCACTTTCACACCAATTGGGAACATATGCAGTTGAGACTGCACTGCCTCTGTATATGTCAAAGGTGTGGATTTGTAGATACTGTACCTCCCTATACTGAGCGATCTGTCAGGATCTATCTCCTGCCCCTGGATCTTGGTCGTAGCACTCTCAGCAACATGTTTGACAGGATGTTGAATTACCATAGATGTTGTACCAGGTGACTTTTAAAGACACTAGTTTTAAAGAATCAGTCCAAGACCTTACAGTTAGCAGAATGTTTTGCATGTTGACACTGTTTCTCATCTATTGACTGATGATCTGGCACGCAGACCAGGGCTATACAGTAAGGTCCGTTAGTCTGTGACAAAACCAGCAGCTATCAAAAGGTTTTTTTTCATCTCTTTTTTATGTGTACAAGAAATATGAAGTGCAGCCGAAGAGCATTATGGATACTATAGTTTACTGTTGCGAATCTCTACATAAGCGAGGTGTCAAAAGTATTATTCAACCTGGGGCTCCTACAGGTAACAGTGGGGCAAATTACTGACAAACAGTTCCTATGCAAAAATCTAAGAGAAAAGCTTTTACTTGTTCAATGGCTTCAGTTTTGCAATGTAAGCATGCAGATCACACATTTACTGTGGTTTTAAAAATGATTTGGGATATCTATTCCTTGTGTAATTTTAATATTGAATTCAGTAAGATGGCATTCACTTTAGTTATGTTTCTTAAAGAATTGTTAATTGTACTATAGATTAAATATTGTTAGAGAAATGCATATATATTGATATCATTGTATACAATCATATTTATTTTCTCATGAGTATATGATAACCATGTTTAGGTCTGTCCTCTGCCTTAACTACAGTAGAAATAGAAAGGGACCTTTGTCAATCAGTCAGGCAATCGCCACACCACCCTAAACTACCATCATCATTATTTATAGTTTGCTCTCTATAGTCCAATGAAATAGCCATATCTGGTTGGTTGGTTACTGACTTAATGATACAAACTATCTAAGCAAATTCACCTTGTCTTGTTACTGATTGTACAGAACCATGACAGTGTTTATGCTGTTGGGCCCTTTTACACCTTTTCCGTGTCTTGCCTGTGTTCGATTGTTTATTCACACCTTTGCTTCTGTTGACTGCTTGTGTTCAGCACAGTCAGTCTACACACAAACCTGGGGGCTGGGCCTCTCGCCTCCAGTTTTACTGATGTGATACATGTTTTCATGTGTGGACAGTGCCTTTGCCGTGTTCGTCTTTATTTACTACTTGGTGGAATATTCAAGATTTTGTTTTTTATTTCCTATGCCGTCTATTATGGTATATTTGACTTCTATGTTTTGTTCCTGTTTTTTTATGTTCATTATCATCTACAGTCTGACTGGTTATTTACACTATTTGACATCAAGCAGCTAAATATCAACTGTGTTTTTTATCCTTTATCCGATCTTTAATTTAAAGACTGCAAAAAATATACAATGTAAAGTTATGGAGGATTGTATTCTCTTAGATATTGACCTAACCCATTGGTGAAACACAGTTAAATGTTTTAAAATGCTGTAAATAAGAACACATTTGAATAATTTCTCATATAAATATTGAATAATTGTCTTTAAATGCACTGTTATTACTGAAATATTTAGTGGTAAATAAAAAAGTATTTAATGTTTGTTTTTTTAATGTCTTGTTTAGACACTAAACTTATGACAGTTATGTGAAAGTTTTAAGACAGATTATGCTCTCTTATGTATGTGTAGATATTTATAGGCACACGATAGTATTCACATATGAATCATAGTGCCCTAGATCTTTACCCTGGAACATTTCTCCTTCAGTATTGTTGCATGTTTCTGTCTTTTCCAATCCATAACTTAAAGCACTTATTACCCTCTCAACAGTATATACAGACAGACACTGTTTGCAAGGTGCTCTTGTGAAACAGAACCATTATCAGACCTTTCAGTAAAACACAGCACTTATGAAGCCAGAAACATAGTGCTCTCAGTTAAACCTGGCAAACATACCAGAGCAGAATATGTACTGAGTGGACTGGACTTTCCCTATTCCAAATGCAAATCTTGTTTGAAATGTCACACTGTTTGTGCATAGTGCATTGATGTCAAGATGCCCCTTTCATCCTGCTTAAGACATGAAAGGCATCCACTTTGAATGGTGTGCTTTCATAAGAGGTTTCATTGTACATCAAGAAAGTGCTTTGCATGTCTGGGTATCTGTCAACTCATGCATTTTCTGTGTATTTTGTGTATATATATGTGTGTGTGTGTGTGTGTGCTCACACTTGAATTCAAAATACACACACAGCCTAAAGGTATTGTCTCCATAGCTTTCCTAGGTAAGGCTGCAATAACAATGCAGGAAATAATAAAAAAAATATATAAAACATGAGCTTCGAGCAACTTTGTCCTCATTTCATTGTACAAATGACTGTTAAATGAAAAAAGGTCCTATTTATATATTCTCAATTGTAATAAAACTTTTATGCTTCAGCCTCTTTCAATAGTAGAGAAGTCTTCTCTGACAGAGTAGGACTACCCTGTTTCACGTTTGTTTTAACAACTGCAGTATAAGAAATGTGTTAACACACTTTCCACCTGGATTGAGTCATAAACTTTTCAAAATAACATTTTTCAAGTAAACATTTAAACTGACGTTTACCTAACTAACAGAGGCATATATAGGTCACTAACTCAGCAGACCTAAGTCTAACACCTATGTACTGTTTTTTATGTCATCAGTTTGGTATTTATTTATAAATATATGACCGGCTATTTAGAAGTTTGTGCCATGGGCTATTTCAATAATCCAACACAAACATTTACCGTCCACACCGTGATCATTATTCCCTTTACACTCCATGAGAAGCGTCAAATGGGAGCCCCTTTCAGGATCCTTTTAATAGCTGGTAACTTGACAGTTGGACCAGTGCAGGCAAGCTGAGAATTTGGCATCAATGATCCAGCTACGGTAAGGAAGCAGGTAAACTCCCACAGCTCAAGACTGCTTTTAAACCACAAGGGAATTTATGAGCAGGGGTGGATATCAGATCTCTCAACCCTCAGCAGAAGGAACTAACAAAGACATGATCCCATTCCCCTCCCTGGATTTCTGATTGAGCCACACACACACACGCACACACACTCCAGTTGTGCCTGTGTGTTACAGTCAGTGAGGTCAAGTGCCTTCTGGGTAGCACAGCAGTGGTTGCTCCAGGGCAGCTAACACTGTTTCTCTAGACACACGGGACACATTCCACTCGTAAATCCCCAGATTCATGACATGTCTGGGGCCCCTGCAGGGGGACTGACCCATAACACCTGCGTTATCAGCCCCAGTGGAGAGAGACCACTGCATTAGTGAAGGCTCTGCGATAAGGAGGACTTGTGTGGACATCAGTTACCGACGAGACTGCTGCTCTTAAGTGCCACTGAGGAATAGTTGGTAGGGCAAGGTTGGGAGGAGGACTCCAACCTCCAGGGTTAATGTAAAACCTTGTGCGTCCCATCGGGTCCAGGCAAAATCTCTCCGTGGAGTGGATTACTGGTTGCGTGTGTGTCCATCTCCACTGCAGAGCCAGCGGTGAAGTGTGTTTCGTCAGCCTCCTCAGGTTGGAGGGAATGCTGATCTCCACACGGTCAGACGGTCCGTCTGACCACCGTCTGACCGTGTGGGAACCAGAGATCAGCATCTGGAACTCAGCCCTCACCCCACTGCTGCACAGACATAGCACAGCTTTGTTGGTCTCTTTGACAAGATTAATGCCCACAAAATTATGAGATCTACTCAAAATGAAAGACCCGCCCAAGAATTATGTCCACACATTATGAATGAGTCATTCTGAATGAGTGGTCTGTGCAAAAAGCTAGCAGAAGGTTTGAATTTAATATTTATTCTCAACCCGGCCTCATTTCATAATGGTTCTGTGGATGATTTTTGTGTAAGAATTATGAGTTGCTAGTGCGTCGATCTTCACCTCAGTTTAGAATGTTATGTCCTACATGTCCCCTTAGCTGATCACTTAAGATGACTTGGTTACATTCCTAACCCCTTTCGACTCCCCCTTCACCGCCCCCCGCCCCCCCCCACACACACACACACACACACACACACACACAAACCTCTCCCAAGGGGACAGTCTTCTCTGCCTTGTGTCACACTTGTTACAATAACACCAACCATACCTGCATCATGAGAGCCACGGGACAAGCCAGTACAAAGTGGAAGAATGACTCGAGAGCCAAACCCTGCAAGTGAAATCTTCACTGTTGATCCATGACTGGTCATCCTCAAACTGTGAGAAAAAATCCTCTTCCTGTGCAGGGAATGTGGGTGGCTGCAGCCTTCACAAGAACTCTATCTGAGGAGTGTGTTACACAACAGCACTACAATCAATCGCCTATAATTGTTGACTGCAACAAATGAATACTTTTGTTGTTGTTGCATGAACTGCACTTTTGCAGAGGATGTGGCTGAAGGGTATGAAGTGGAATGAGGGGGTGGATGTGGGTCTGGCATCAGTACGGAGAGTTCCTTGTGACATTCTATGAAACATTCTTCCCTGTGACACAAGTCAGAATGACAGGGAATGCACGCCTTCCTGATCTTTGATTGATTAGATGACAAATGACACCTAGAGCATGACACAAAACCGACGTCTGGAATGTTTCAGGGAATACATTTTAATACCTCCCCATGCCACGTAACGTTGGCATGGGAAGGGGAAAAGTTGTCAAAATAATCTTTGGCTGACTTTTTGCCCCATCTGCACAATTCTCACCCCAACTCCCCCCCATGTAGCAGCCTTTGCTGTGAGAAATGAATCCTTCCACGTAGTTAAGAGTGCTGAGAGATGAGAGCCTGCTCTGTGGTTAGGGGGTGTTGGCTGCAAACACAGAGTCAGGAGGTCAAGGTCTGGGCAGATAGCAGGAGGCGCACTTTGTGTGTGTGTGTGTGTGTGTGTGTGTGTACGCATGAGTGAGTGTGTGTATGTGTATGAGTGAGTGTGTGTGTGTGAGTGTGTGTGTGAGTCACACCATTACGCAGAAACACAAGATGCCATATGTTTCCACCCAGTCCACTGAAAAACAAGTGTTCCAACTTCTTCACAAGATGCATCCCACAAGCGTCTGTTTTCTCACTCATAATGCCACAGAACAAGAAACTGGGTCCACATCAATTAAGCTGTTTAAAAAAAAATATGGGACACCTGTTTACGATGTCCTAACAGACAAACTCAACCGAGGGCTGACCAAGTGATACAGACCAGCAAAAGAGCCATCAACCAAAGGGGAGAAATAATGATTTCACCCAGCATGACCTTTGCACATGCGCTAATTAAAGAACAGACATGTCCGACATCCTGCCCATCCGTATTCCAAGTGATGCGCTTGATGAGTTAATTTACCTCACAACAGAATTATACATACACAGAATGTTCGTTGATTGGCCACAGGGGCTGTCAGTCAGTCAACCTAACTGATTTCTTTATGTCCACGTTTTCACTAATCATGACTGGCCCAGGAAATCTTTAGGCAAGACATGGTTTGATTCGTTTTTTAACTGAAATGTTATTGCGATCAAACATGTTTTAATGTAAAAAATAACGATTGTTGTAAAGGCTATGGCAATAACATACACCGAAAAAAGATTAGTAATACATTACAAAACTTGCGTCAGTCCTACGCTAAACTACAGTCACCCATTGCTGTATTAAAAGTTAATTTGGTGAGCTCCGCCCACATAACCATACATGCTGACCTCCACCTACCATCTCCTTAGATGGACCCGCCCACTACAGTAACCATGTGCAACCCATTGGCTTGGTGTAAAGAGACATAGGCTACATACCTACGGTAACATTATGCTTCTGCATCTATGCAGCGAGGTCAAATGTGCACTAAGGGCGCAAGAGAAATGATTTAACTTTAACCATACATACATAGACAATACAAGACAAAGAAAAGCTACATTTAAACCCAAGAACTGAACATGCCTGCACAAACGTAATTTCCTTAAAGATAACACATATCTTTATATCTACGATATGATAGGCCTAAGTGTTTATACATTGCTATTTTTGTGGAATTATCCCACGTAGCTATTATATTCTACCTGTCTACAGCAGCATAGTGAGAATCTGAAGCACCCGCCCCCACCTGTAATTCTCCTGCATTGTCTTTTGATAGTTTCCATTCTAATACCACAAAACTTTTTCTTTGCTTGGCTCTTCAGCAGAAGATTTAGCAATCACACTTCCTCTCCCTCATACAACCTTCCCCTCAACAAAAAAAAACACGGGTCTCTCTCTCTCGCGATAGGCGCTTGCTAATGCAGCCGCCATATTCTCTGACAGTATTTTGATTCGTATCTGGAAGTTATAGAAACGAAACGAGAAAATAAAGGGGATAGTTGAGGGGGTGTAGAATAATAGTTGTCAAAAGTATTCCCGAGTCTCCAAAACAGCGGGGGATTACGTTGTAATATTACCCCAGTCGAGGGTTAACACAGAGAGGGCCTGGGTGCCGTTGAATCTCCGATTCCGAAGTCCCCTGCTCCGCTTCTTTCAGCACCACGGCCCAGTGGAGATTCTGTAGCTGTGTCTCGGGTGTTGAAGGTGGCCCGGGGAGAGGCGGCGGAGACGGTAAGCAAATGCTTCTGAATAGGCCCAGAAGTTGTAGACGTTTTAAGTTTGAATAATGTAGATGGAATCAGCTTTGGCTAACTTTTCTTACCCTAATAGTCGAATCGTTGTCTATTTACTCTGTCTACATTAACCAAGGAAAACGTTTGTCTAGCGACTTTTCATGTGTGGAAAAAGTTTTTGACAACTGGTCGCTAGCCTACGAAGCTTTTCAGTAATGTTCTGATTCTGTGTACAGCACATTCACGCTTTGTTGATTCACACAGTCATGGAAATATAGTTAAGTTGCATTTAGTATATTCATGTACTTTTTAAAGCTTACGTGCATGTTTCTAGCTAAGGCTAGACGCTACATTTTCCATTGAGCTTTCGTAAAACCCAAGTCATGGATATAATTCTGAGCGCAGAGCAAGTTGTACCACGCAGCAGCATTCTAACATTTAAGCATCTAACACAGATTTCGACTTCAAAGCTGTTTTATTAGCCAATGTTTTGGGAGTAGGCTACTTTATAAATGTCCTAAGTTAGCACGTTTGCTAACACCGCTCCATGGGCTTTCCACAGGTTACGTTGTATAATCTTCATACCTGATAATTTTCGATGTTGGCTACAATTGTCGCCAGGCTGAAATGTAATACTTTATATACAAAATATATGCCAGGGCATACTTTCTGCTGTAGTAGGCTATTAGCCAACACAGTTAACAGGCCTCTCCCGGTTAGTGGTGTCTGGGACTTGAGTTCCGAATGACATACAGGCCCGACCTAACTGTAAGTAGGCTAATCGACTGTCTCCTGGAGACTTGATTGAATGAAACAAACAGACAAGAATTATCACATCATTCTACGTTGTCCGACAGGACAGTGACTTTAGCCTGGATAGTGATTTTAGCTCGTTCCAATGGTCATTTTCCCAATTCTTGATATGTGTAGTCAATGGATTTTTGCTTATTCTGTTGTTGGTCTATACATATTAATGCTGTCATTGAGCTTGTTCATTGATCACAAGGGGTCAACACATCCTGTATTTGTCATGACCGTTTTGTCACCGCCTGTTAACCTACTTTTTTTTATCTGACACAGATTGGCCCATCCTTAGATTGAATGTTGCTAACAGCTGGCATATGAACCAGAATAACGTTTTTGGTTGCCTGTAGTGTGAAGAAAATCTAAATGGAACAAGCTTTTCATTTAATATAACTGACTTTCTATAGATTGAAGTGCAGTAAATATAGACCCATAAAAAAAAAAACGTTTCATAATCTCTAATTTACTTGGCAGCAAAGTGCCTGTCATTTTGCGTGGTTGTAAGTCTAGGTTAGTCTGCTTGGTTTAAGGAAAGATGTACCAGGGTTTGGTATCACTTCTGTAGGTCTCTGAATGCAAGTGTTGCTGTTGCTGATGGTGGTGGGGGTGGTGTATAATTCATTAGCAGCTTGTGCCTGTCTTGACTTGCAGTCAACATTACACTTCCTGACCAATAAGCTGCCATGGCCAACTGTTTATAGGTGCAGACCCCTAAGTGAAACCATGTGTGCTTGTAGCTGGGCAAATATGTCCCTGGGAGGACCTGTTCATTTGCCACTCTGTAGAGAGAGGGGGCTATGGTTTCACACGGTCTGATAAGTGCTAATCCACAGATAAATCACACGTTTGGATTAAGCGACAAGGCCAGGCGGAACCTTTGTTCTTCATTAAGGACCATCAAGTTTTATGCAACGTTTTGCAGGCTTGCTTTGGAGCTGTTCAGAGTAAATTTCATTAGTGCCATTTGTGTGAGTGTAAATCTAGGCACCGTATTGAGTTTACAGTTGGTTGATTACAGTAAACTTCAGAGCTGAGCATTGCTGTTCTCCCTGTAGTTGACGAATGGCCTCAAAACATGTTCTTGTCAGTGTACATCAATAGGATATGGTATTTTAGCTTGATAATTCAAATGATTGTGTGTATTAGACTTGACAAGATAACCTAGCTACATTTTTGTTGCTGTTGTGACTTTTGAGTTTTGGGTTCCACAGTTTATTACAGTTGTGGTTGATTACTGCCAGCCCAGACTGGAAACCTTGGACTTGAAAAACCTGTTTTGAGATTCATTTGCAAAACATCTCCCTGCCCGTGTGGTAAGAGGCAGGTTTTTGACGAGGAGTAGGATAATTATCAGAGCGTTGTATTGGCTTGAACTGGCGTGCTTGTTTTTGGGATCGCCGGGCAGTTTCAGTTAAGAACGTTTTCACCAAGGAAATGGTGCTGGCACACCTTCCTCTCGTCACAGAACATCACTAACATTTCCACAACATTTATTCTGTTTTAGCAGCAGGCAATACCGAGGAGATCAGACTCAACCAATCAATTCAACTAGATGGCTGCCTACTTTGTTAGGCTTCCATAACGTAGCCCGGCATCTAGTTGAATTGATTGGTTAAATCTAAATCCAGCTGCGAGGTGGTTCTGTCCCTGTGTTGCAGTGAGCGGAAGGATCCATCACATTAGTCACTGCAGCACTGTCAGAAACCAAGGTCTAACTCCCCTCCCCCACCCCGGTGTGACTGTCAGGAAGATAGGCTGGGATTTGAACCCCCCCCTCCCCCTGTTGAAGTTCTCCCCTCCCTCAGTTTCAGATGGGATCCTCCATTTCTCATGGTGTTCCCCCCAGGTCAGGGGTCAGATTGCCTGCACCGTCTTGGACACTGCAGAGGGTGTGTCTACTTCAGCACAGTTTGGTTGTAGGAGACTGTGCCGTTCAGAAATATTGGTGGCTGCTGTCCCAAGTATACCACTGTCATTTTCTATCAGTCGTAGGTTGTAATGATCATGCACATTTGCTGTGCATGCTTTTTATTTATTTAAATGTTTTATTTAGTCCTTTGCTTGAACAAGATCAGATGAAAGCTCTCTCTTCTTGGTACCGTTCCACCAGAGCACTGTTGGTACCTCTTTATTGTGTTTCTGTAATCAGTTAGACGTGAGAATTACTTATGTTTCTGTCTCTGACGCAGGCAACACACATTTTATTGTGCTTTATTGTCCTCTGCAAACAGATGGATCATTGAAAATAGGCTTGATCAAAGATGTCATGGGAAGACAACCTGTATTATCTGCTTGTCTTTAAATTGGACTGTAGTAAAACATCGGCTTTTTATTTATTTTATTTTTTACTAACTGCTGAATAGTGAAGTGAAAAACATTTAAAGAGCAGCTTTTCCTGCTAATGAAGTGTTTTTCAAGTTTCCCTTGCTGCAGGAACTCGGCTATGAAATAGGATAGTAGCACAACCATCAATTAAATGAATATAGGAGAGAGCCTCAGTTGGCTTTGCTTGGATGTAGCATTTAAACTAATTAAAAACAGAGGCGCTCGTATTTTAAACAGGGTTGTTTTGGAGAGGCAGCTTTGCAGCTCTCCTGACGCTTTACTGCTGAGTTGCTATGCAGTCCACTTTACTGCTGAGCTGCTATGCAGTGCACTTTACTGCTGAGTTGCCATGCAGTGCACTTTACTGCTGAGTTGCCATGCAGTGCACTTTACTGCTGAGTTGCCATGCAGTGCACTTTACTGCTGAGTTGCCATGCAGTGCACTTTACTGCTGAGTTGCCATGCAGTGCACTTTACTGCTGAGTTGCCATGCAGTGCACTTTACTGCTGAGTTGCCATGCAGTGCACTTTACTGCTGAGTTGCCATGCAGTGCACTTCTCTGCTGAGTTGCCATGCAGTGCACTTTACTGCTGAGCTGCTATGCAGTGCACTTTACTGCTGAGTTGCCATGCAGTGCACTTTACTGCTGAGCTGCTATGCAGTGCACTTTACTGCTGAGTTGCCATGCAGTGCACTTTACTGCTGAGCTGCTATGCAGTGCACTTTACTGCTGAGTTGCCATGCAGTGCACTGAGGTCGTGGTTTTCTGTTCCTCCAGTGCGGGGTCTGATTGTAACATTGTGTAGTCTGATTGGTTCAGTACACAGGAAGACACAGCCACTGACACAATGGTCCTCTACAGCAGCAACAATACTGGATTATCATACAGACGAGACTGCAGACACTGTGGCAGGATATGTGTTACACACCAACCTACACACACACACACACACACACACTTCTTCCTGTCGGGGACTTTGTAATAACCTCCTCAACACGAAGACCTGTCAGTCTCTGTCATTTACACCATGAAGAGACACATTTCATCTGTAGTAAGATGAAGATGAACCGTGGTTACGCAAGATGTGGTTTACGCCCAAGGAACGAGTGTCCAGTGTGTGTGTGTGTGTGTGTGTAGACCGGTCTGGACGCTTTGCGCGTTGCCACGGTGACGCGTTGCACGCAGAACGAATGCCGCTGCAGACCAATGAAACGCAGGCCTGCAGAGGGGTGGGGCCCTCGGTTTGTATGTATTTTGAGGTGAAGAGTCTGGAAGGGTCTTTAGAGGAAGTGTGCAGATAGTGGAATTCAGGAGAGATAATATGGTGCTGGTGGAGTGGTCTATCTGATCTGACAGGGGAGGGAGGGGAGAGGAGGGGATGGGGGGGAGAGGAGAGGAGGAGGGGAAGGGGGAGAGGTGAGGGGACAGTAGAGGAGGGGATGGGGGGAGAGGTGAGGGGAGAGGAGAGGAGGGGATGGGGGGAGAGGAGGGGATGGGGGGAGAGGTGAGGTAAGGGGGGAGAGGTGAGGGGAGAGGAGAGGAGGGGATGGGGGGAGAGGAGGGGAAGGGGGAAGAGGTGAGGAGGGAGAGGAGGGGATGGGGGGAGAGGAGAGGAGGGGTTGGGGGGGAGAGGAAGGGAGGGGATGGGGGGAAAGGAGAGGAGGGGATGGGGGAGAGGAGAGGAGGGAGAGGAGGGGATGGGGGGAGAGGAGAGGAGGGGATGGGGGGAGAGGAGAGGTGAGGGGATGGGGGGAGAGGAGAGGTGAGGGGAGAGGAGGGGATGGGGGGAGAGGTGAGGGGGGGGGAGAGGTGAGGGGAGGGGAGAGGAGGGGAAGGGAAGGGAAGGGGGGAGAGGTGAGGGGAGGGAAGGGGGGTGTAGCCAGCTCCAGGCAGCAGAGAGAACCCTCCCCTCCTGCCAGGAAAGCGAGTCTTTAGTGTGCAGGTCCTGCCAGCTGCAGGTCTGGCTGCCTTTCTCTCTAGGTCAGCTCCTGCCTCTGCTAGCTTCTGAGACAGAATATCAGCGCTGATGAATTCATGTTTGTGTCCGTTAAACGGATGCAGGTGGTCGTGGTCCCTTCAGGAAGATGTAGACACGCTAATAGAACATGACAAAACGCTTTTTTCCCTCATGCACTTATTTGACTGCTATATAAAAACCTGGAGCAATAATGTTTGGTTTTGATCTTGACTGAATTTAACGCATAATACATACACCGATAACCTTTTTTTCTTTTTAAAGATGTCGTACTTTGCTTTTTCTTTCCAGGGACTCCTATGAATATATATTTGAGATTTCCCTGTGAAGAGTCAGCGTGAAGCGCAAACCTGGATGTTTGTTTTTCGAGGTTTACACATCATCTTATCTGCTTATTCTGCGGGCAGGTTCTCTCTCTCTTCGCCCTCTCTCCCTGCACACTACCCCTGGTCTCCCCTGCAGACGGGCTGTTCTCCCCTGCAGACAGGCTGTTCTCCCCTGCAGACAGACTGTTCTCCCCTGCAGACAGGCTGTTCTCCCCTGCAGACAGGCTGTTCTCCTCCCCTGCAGACAGGCTGTTCTCCCCTACAGACAGGCTGTTCTCCTCCCCTGCAGACAGGCTGTTCTCCCCTACAGACAGGCTGTTCTCCTCCCCTGCAGACAGGCTGTTCTCCTCCCCTGCAGACAGGCTGTTCTCCTCCTCTGCAGACAGGCTGTTCTCCTCCCCTGCAGACAGGCTGTTCTCCTCCCCTGCAGACAGACTGTTCTCCTCCCCTACAGACAGGCTGTTCTCCTCCCCTACAGACAGGCTGTTCTCCCCTACAGACAGGCTGTTCTCCTCCCCTACAGACAGGCTGTTCTCCTCCCCTACAGTCAGGCTGTTCTCCTCCCCTATAGACAGGCTGTTCTCCTCCCCTACAGACAGGCTGTTCTCCTCCCCTGCAGACAGGCTGTTCTCCTCCCCTACAGACAGGCAATTTGCAATTCTTTATTCAAAAACAAAACTGACAGTGCAAATTCACAGTACAAAAATCTCAAGTCACAAGTTATTAATATTAGCGTGGATTTAATGCAATTTTCAGAGATGAGCAATTTATTTGAGTTTTGTTTAAAACCTTATTGAAAATTGAAAGGTTGTGAAAGTAGGCCAGACTTCGGTGTATATTTAAGATTTTTTTACACCATTTTGATTGTTAAGATTTGCGAGAATTATGCACATTTTGCTGTGCTATGCTGGTCTGTGCTGAGCTGGTCTGTGCTGAGCTGTGCTGTGCTGAGCTGTGCTGTGCTGAGCTGAGCTGGTCTGTGCTAAGTGCTGAGCTGGTCTGTGCTGAGCTGGTCTGTGCTGAGCTGGTCTCTGCTGAGCTGGTCTCTGCTGAGCTGGTCTGTGCTGAGCTGGTCTCTGCTGAGCTGGTCTGTGCTGGTCTGTGCTGGTCTGTGCTGAGCTGGTCTGTGCTGTGCTGGTCTCTGCTGAGCTGGTCTGTGCTGAGCTGGTCAGTGCTGGTCTGAGCTGGTCTGTGCTGAGCTGGTCTGTGCTGAGCTGGTCTCTGCTGAGCTGGTCTGTGCTGAGCTGTGCTGGTCTGAGCTGAGCTGGTCTGTGCTGAGCTGTGCTGGTCTGAGCTGGTCTGTGCTGAGCTGTGCTGGTCTGTGCTGAGCTGGTCTCTGCTGAGCTGGTCTCTGCTGAGCTGGTCTCTGCTGAGCTGGTCTGTGCTGAGCTGGTCTCTGCTGAGCTGGTCAGTGCTGAGCTGGTCAGTGCTGTGCTGAGCTGGTCTCTGCTGAGCTGAGCTGGTCTGTGCTGAGCTGGTCTGTGCTGGTCTGTGCTGAGCTGGTCTGTGCTGAGCTGGTCTGTGCTGAGCTGGTCTGTGCTGAGCTGTGCTGGTTTGTGCTGAGCTGTGCTGGTCTGTGCTGTGCTGGTCTGTGCTGTGCTGGTCTGTGCTGAGCTGATCTGTGCTGAGCTGGTCTGTGCTGAGCTGGTCTGAGCTGTTCTGTGCTGAGCTGGTCTGTGCTGAGCTGTGCTGGTTTGTGCTGAGCTGGTCTCTGCTGAGCTGGTCTGTGCTGAGGTGGTCCGTGCTGAGCTGGTCTGAGCTGGTCTGTGCTGAGCTGGTCTGAGCTGGTCTGTGCTGAGCTGGTCTGTGCTGAGCTGGTCTGTGCTTGGTGTCTCCAGCAGTCAGCCGATGCTCTTTCATCTTTCATCTCTCAGGTTTTTGCTCGCTTAGGATGTGAAAGGACTTTGATCTGGCGTTGTGCGGTCCTATCAACGGTCCTATCAGCTGCACAGTGTGGGCCTCAGCCCCCCCCACCCCCCCTTCTCAAAACATGTCCGGGTGTGGTGGACAGTGAAGTTCACACAGTCTAAAAGCTTTTGTTTGTTGTGGTTCGGTATATCTTTGCCAAGGGCAACTGACTGTGTGGCTTTATATATATATGTCTCTTTCTCTCTCTCTCTCTGTGTCTCTCTCTGTCTCTCTGTGTGTCTCTGTCTCTGACATAGTTGCAGCAGTAGCGGTCTATGGAGTTGCGTGTGGTGATGTGTTGATGTTTTGCAACTCGTGTCTTAAAGCAGCCTCCTGAGCCGTGGGGCAGAATACAGCTTCCACTGGGCTCGGAGCGTTCCTTGTTTTCTCTCTCCTGAATCCAGATTGCACAACAGCGCCTAAATACACAAAAGTGACGTTTTTGGAACCACCCATCCAGTCTAACAGTGTGCGCTAACTATCAGAATGAGTGTTTTTCAGTGTGTTGAAAAAAATAAGTTTTCATAAATGCCCTCAGATTAAGTTTGAGCAGGGTGCATGCTGGGTAAATGCTTGTAAAGGTGGAAGCGGGGCGAAGGCGCAGGGTGAGAGTGGACTGGCTTAGCTTTTCCCAGCTGTCCGCAGCCTCTTTTGTTTGGGTGTTTTTTGTCAGTTTCCTTGTTCCTCGTCACTGATCCATGGAAACTTCTCTTGATTTGGAAGTGGGGGGACTGACCGTGGGGGAAGGGATTCCAGTACGCAGTGTAGCTGAGTACAACCCTGCCCTCCCTGCACCTCACCCCCCTGAACCACTTTCCTCCCTCCCCCCAGCCCCACACACTGCCCCCTGGTCTCCCAGCCCCACACACTGCCCCCTGGTCTCCCAGCCCCACACACTGCCCCCTGGTCTCCCAGCCCCACACACTGCCCCCTGGTCTCCCAGCCCCACACACTGCCCCCTGGTCTCCCAGCCCCACACACTGCCCCCTGGTCTCCCAGCCCCACACACTGCCCCCTGGTCTCCCAGCCCCACACACTGCCCCCTGGTCTCCCAGCCCCACACACTGCCCCCTGGTCTCCCAGCCCCACACACTGCCCCCTGGTCTCCCAGCCCCACACACTGCCCCCTGGTCTCCCAGCCCCACACACTGCCCCCTGGTCTCCCAGCCCCACACACTGCCCCCTGGTCTCCCAGCCCCACACACTGCCCCCTGGTCTCCCAGCCCCACACACTGCCCCCTGGTCTCCCAGCCCCACACACTGCCTCCTGGTCTCCCAGCCCCACACACTGCCCCCTGGTCTCCCAGCCCCACACACTGCCCCCTGGTCTCCCAGCCCCACACACTGCCCCCTGGTCTCCCAGGCCCACCCACAGCCTGTCTCTTCCCCAGGTTAAAGATGTCCGAGAGCGGCTGTGCCACGTTATTCCTCGCAGGAATGCACTGCCATGGCCGCTGCGGGCGGTTTGGCTGCAGTCTCCGCTGCGGATCAGGCCTAGCGCTCTCTGGCAGGTCTAGCGCTCTCTGGCAGGCCTAGCGCTCTCTGGCAGGCCTAGCGCTCTCTGGCAGGCCTAGCGCTCTATGGCAGGCCTAGCGCTCTCTGGCAGGCCTAGCGCTCTCTGGCAGGCCTAGCGCTCTCTGGCAGGCCTAGTGCTCTCTGGCAGGCCTAGCGCTCTCTGGCAGGCCTAGCGCTCTATGGCAGGCCTAGCGCTCTATGGCAGGCCTAGCGCTCTCTGGCAGGGCTAGCGCTCTCTGGCAGACCTAGCGCTCTCTGGCAGGCCTAGCGCTCTCTGGCAGGCCTAGCGCTCTCTGGCAGGCCTAGCGCTCTCTGGCAGGCCTAGCGCTCTCTGGCAGGCCTAGCGCTCTCTGGCAGGCCTAGCGCTCTCTGGCAGGCCTAGTGCTCTATGGCAGGCCTAGCGCTCTCTGGCAGGGCTAGCGCTCTCTGGCAGACCTAGCGCTCTCTGGCAGGCCTAGCGCTCTCTGGCAGGCCTAGCGCTCTCTGGCAGGCCTAGCGCTCTCTGGCAGGCCTAGCGCTCTCTGGCAGGCCTAGCGCTCTATGGCAGGCCTAGTGCTCTCTGGCAGGCCTAGCGCTCTATGGCAGGCCTAGCGCTCTCTGGCAGGCCTAGCGCTAGCTGGCAGGCCTAGCGCTCTCTGGCAGCCTCCAGGCCCCACCTGTCTGTGCCAGTCTGGGCACCAGCAGGGCCACCGGCTGCCCCTCCGCACGCACGCCAGTCGGACGCGTCCACAGCCAGGGTCCAGCTGGGAGATGCAGACCCTCCCATGCGAAGCCCTCTTTCAGCGTCTGTAATCATTTAGGCTTCTTTATACATACGTCATTGATGCATGCATACAGGGTTATGTTACACCTGGGACGACCACTTATGACATGAGTTCGGAGTGCCGACAGACGGGATTTACTGTGATGGGCTAAACAGCGTTCTGATGAGTCGATCGTCGTCGGGATTCAGCCCATTATTGTGTTTGTTGGTCATGGAATGACTGTACCAGTGTACGTTACAAGTCGTCTTCTGTGATGAGGTGAAAAAGTTTTCCAGCGAGACAAGTATGGCTAGAATGTTTTGAGAGGGGTGGAATACAGAGGCTTTCCACCAATGGCATCTCACGACGGAAAGGTCACATGACTTGGCTGCCATTTGTCTTTTGGTTGGCCTCAAGGTGGGGGAATAATACTCCTAGCAGCTGCAGAAAGCATTTCCGGCCCGACGTTTTCTCCTTAGCCCAGCACATGGAGATCCTGTAATCCACTGGAGCGGTGCTGTGGTAACATACACTGGATGTATCCGCAGAGGGTCTGCTCTCTGTGTGACTGGACCCCTTTACACCCCTGGGTGGGGTAAGGTGATGGAATGAGCCAGAGCCACAGAGAGAGAGAGAGCCTTCTAATAACCTGCCGGCTATGCGCTTTAAAGAGTGTGATGACATGCTGTAAGTGTATTTGGTCAGGCAGTAAAGGGTGAAGATTTGTCCTGTACATACTTGGCATATCAGGCAGCGAGCTTCCTTGCTGCTGATTGGCCCAGGGGATACCGCTGCTGGTTGGCCCAGGGGACATGCTGCTGGTTGGCCCAGGGGACATGCTGCTGGTTGGCCCAGGGGACATGCTGCTGGTTGGCCCAGGCGACATGTTGCTGGTTGGCCAGGGGACATGCTGCTGGTTGGACCAGGGGACATGCTGCTGTTTGGCCCAGCGGGACACGCTGCTGGTTGGCCCAGGGGACATGCTGCTGGTTGGCCCATGGGACATGCTGCTGGTTGGCCCAGGGGACATGCTGCTGGTTGGCCCAGGGGACACGCTGCTGGTTGGCCCAGCGGATACCGCTGCTGATTGGCCCAGGGGACATGCTGCTGTTTCTAGCTCGCCCTGGTAGACTCACATCTTTTCACATTGTTCCTGGTATTAAAGCTGTGCTCTGAAACACAACGGATTGCAGGAGCCGTTTGTAAACTCTGGGCGTGATGTTGTGGGGAAGCTGGCATGGTCTGCGTGCGTGCCTGCATTGTTGCGCCATCCAGGGAGGTGAGTGACTTCCTCCTGAAGGTGTGGTTGTGGTATGTGATTGACAGGGGAGGTATGTCTGGTATTTACAGCTTTTCGCGTGAAGCTTTGTGAAGCCAAGGACGGGGCATTGCTGCCTCCCCCCAGCCTCCTCCCTGCCTACCAGCCTTCTCCTATCCTCTCCAAGCCTCCCCCAGCCTCCTAGCCTCTCCCAAGCCTCCCCCAGCCTCCTCCCAGCCTCTCCCAACCCTCCCCCAGCCTCCTCCCAGCCTCTCCCAACCTTCCCCCAGCCTCCTCCAGCCTCCTCCCAGCCTCTCCCAACCCTCCCCCAGCCTCCTCCCAGCTCTGTGCCAGGACATTCACTCATATGAAGACCTTACGCACGGACCATGCCTGAATGTCACTCCATTAGCAGACAAGTTTGTGTGTGTTTGTATGTTAAGCTAAGGCTCCAAGCAGAGCTGTGTGAGTCCTCAGTGAGAGACTTGCTCACCCTCTGAAGATCTGGAAGTAGGGGGGGGGGGGGGTGTTCTGTAATTGTGAATCATGTAGCGGTGGAATCTGTTGCTAGGCAAAGGGCCATTGAAGCTGAGCCGTCGAAGAAACTCCTGTCGGAAAATCTGTCAGAAACAACTGTTTCTGAACCTTATTTTAGCCCCCTCCCACTCCGCCTGTCCTCCTGAGCCTCTCAGATCAGATCAGGTTCACATACTTGTGTGTTTCCCTTTAATTTACCACTGTCCCTCTGTGTGACTCAACAGTTGCATCAGTCTTGTCCTTCTACGTACAGCACACATGGTTGTTGTTGTGGCTAGTGCTCTTGAGGGCTGCTGTATATGGCCAACTACTGAAGTAAAAAAAACAAAACTAAGCTGTGTCAAATCACTCATCTACACCACAGATGAGCCCTGATCCCAGGTCTGTGTTCCTTGTCTGCACTCTCCCAGCTCTGGTCATTGTTGCAACTGATTAGAACCTGCAGAATGTGGACTAGGACACATTTCTAGACAAGGTCAGACCTTGGTCTGACAAGGCCTGGACAAAACGTTTCATGCGATACCGTTTTGTTCCGCCCTAATATTTCCAGGTTAGCCTGTAACTTGTGCTTTCGGACGTGTTTTGACAGTTGTTGGCTAGGCTACAAGTTCCTTTCCAGCCTGCAGTGTCCTGGTTCTCCAGGCTACAGGTTCCTCTCCAGCCTGCAGTGCCCTGGTTCTCCAGGCTACAGGTTCCTCTCCGGCCTGCAGTGCCCTGGTTCTCCAGGCTACAGGTTCCTCTCCAGCCTGGAGAACCAGAGAGCAGCGCCCTGGTTCCTGACTCCACTTGCACCAGTCAGCTCTGTGTGAAGCCTCCTCCTCGGACGGCTCTTTCGCACATCCCATCTCTGCTCCCTCCGGCTCAGTGTGGATCTGCTGCCCGTGAACAGGGCTGGATCTGCTGCCCGTGAACAGGGCTGGATCTGCTGCCCGTGAACAGGGCTGGATCAGCTGCCTGTGAACAGGGCTGGATCTGCTGCCTGTGAACAGGGCTGGATCTGCTGCCCGTGAACAGGGCTGGATCTGCTGCCTGTGAACAGGGCTGGATCTGCTGCCTGTGAACAGGGCTGGATCTGCTGCCTGTGAACAGGGCTGGATCTGCTGCCCGTGAACAGGGCTGGATCTGCTGCCTGTGAACAGGGCTGGATCTGCTGCCTGTGAACAGGGCTGGATCTGCTGCCTGTGAACAGGGCTGGATCTGCTGCCCGTGAACAGGGCTGGATCTGCTGCCTGTGAACAGGGCTGGATCTGCTGCCTGTGAACAGGGCTGGATCTGCTGCCTGTGAACAGGGCTGGATCTGCTGCCTGTGAACAGGGCTGGATCTGCTGCCCGTGAACAGGGCTGGATCTGCTGCCTGTGAACAGGGCTGGATCTGCTGCCTGTGAACAGGGCTGGATCTGCTGCCTGTGAACAGGGCTGGATCTGCTGCCCGTGAACAGGGCTGGATCTGCTGCCTGTGAACAGGGCTGGTGTGGACGGGCCTGTGCAGCAAGACCTCATGATAAAACCACCCTCGGTCTGAGTTGTCCAACTATAACAGGATCTGCTCAGACATGCCGCGGTGGAAATAATAAATAACAATATATGGAGCAGAAAGCGCTTCGCAAAAGGAGCTATTCAGCATTCAGACGGGCCAGGGTCCTGCTGGCTGGGCTGTGCCGGCACGTAAACCAGTCTGGCAGATAACTGGACACCTTTCAGGGTAATTCAGGGTTGCATTGTACTTTGGGTGGGCAGTGTATGGTATTGTTTAGGAGAATATCCCTTCCTTACCATAGCTGAGGAAATGGTGCGTGGCTTGAGAGGAACAGTTACACATTTGGATAACGAACAAAACTATGTATTCAGTTCAGTGGCAAATACTAGTCTACCTTCAAACTGTCCTAATAAGGTGTGAACACAATGTGTATAGTCACATGGTCTAAAAACGACAGCCCTCTTCAATGCCCACATATTTTATGGTTTAAACCATTGAAGCTAAACATGGGCAACACCATCTATATTCTTTTCAAGCGTTGGTCTGGAAAACTGAAGGTTATACTGAGCCTACTAAATGAGTCTATGTTGAGGCTTGTCAACTAGCAATTAATGTTTCCACAATGTAAGACAAACAACGTGTGCACTGTCTTGTCATGGGTTTCCAAACCCCTTTAATCTCTCATCTTTTTTACTCTTAAGATTGCTTACACACTTTTTTATTTAAACTTTCTTCGGCAGAAAGCGAAACAGAAAGATTAGTGGTTTAGGATAACATATTTTGTGCTGCTGAAGTTTCTATTTTAAGCTCAGGCTGTGGTTGTGACATCTAATGCCTGGAAGAGGGGAGGTGGAGGAGGAGTAGAGGAAGAGGAGGGGAGAGGAGAGGAAGGGGAGGGGGAGAGGAGAGGGAGGGGAGGGGGAAAGGAGAGGAAGGGGAGGGGGAGAGGAGAGGGAGGGGAGGGGAGGGGGAGAGGAAGGGGAGGGGGAGAGGAGGGGGAGGGGGAGAGGAGAGGAAGGGGAGGGGGAGAGGAGGGGGAGAGGAGAGAGAGGGGAGGGGGAGAGGAAGGGGAGGGGGAGAGGAGGGGGAGAGGAGGGGGAGGGGGAGAGGAGAGGAAGGGGAGGGGGAGAGGAGGGGGAGGGGAGGGGGAGAGGAGAGGAAGGGGAGGGGGGGGAGGGGGAGAGGAGAGGAGGGGAGAGGAGGAGAGGAGGAGAGGAGGGGAGGGGGAGAGGAGGGGAGGGGGAGAGGAAGAGGAAGAGGAGAGGAAGAGGAGAGGGAGAGGAGAGGAGAGGAGAGGAGAGGAGAGGAGAGGAGAGGAGAGGAGAGGAGAGGAGAGGAGAGGAGAGGAGAGGAGAGGAGAGGAGGGGAGGGGAGAGGAGGGGAGGGGAGGGGAGGGGGAGAGGAGGGGAGGGGCGCTGAGGAGTAGAGGTGCTGGGTAGTTGCACAACCTTTCACCTCCCTCTCCGCTCCCTCGCTCTGGAACCAGCCCACAGTGTGTGTTCAGGTTTGGTAGGCCGGCTGTGGGCCGTGAAGAGTGTTCTGTTTCAGATTAGGAACGATACAGATGCATGTTTTGGTTAGGTTACTTTATCTCTGTGATGGCGTTATTGGTTCTTAGAGAACGACCTGGAAGCAAGAGTAACACTTTCCATGTTGGTTAATTGAAGAGACTTTCTGTTTGGCATGAGGGATGGTAGAATTAGCAGGATCCCAGATGTCTCTTTATAAAATGATTCTTGTGTTCCCTCATTCTGCCCAAATGTGTCCAGGTCTCAGATTACTGTGAGTTATTTATCTGTGTCTTGTCCTCTGAAACTTTCATCAAAGTGTCTTTTTACGGTTCTATGAGTGGTAGACCGAACACAGATCATGTCGTGGACTGCTCTGCCTCTTTTAAAGCTTTCTTTATGAGATTATGACTTCTCTTTTCACTGATATAAAATTAAGATAAACAAACCATTCTGAAAGATTGGCAAAGCAAATTATAAATCAAATGTTTCCTATATAATTATTAATATAAAATGTATTTGGCGTGGGTAGTCAGTATCAGTTCGATGCTGTTGATCTGATACAAACAACTTCCTGTTTGGAACCCGGTAAAGGAAGTGATTGAAGATGACATGGACTACCTCACCAGGTAGTCAGGACCTGGACCTTGTCCCATGCTCGAAGAAGATGGCTTCATTTTGGGGCTTGGCTTGCGGAGAACTGAGATACATTCCCTGCCACCAAGTACACATGCCTTTCAGGAGTTTTTTTTTTTACATTTGTGAATCGCTATAAGACTGAATTGCGATTCGAATGTGAATCGATTTTCTCCCCCACCTTTACCTTTCAGCTTTGTGGCTTTTGCTGATGCAAAGGCACAATGTGGAACAACGTGTTTGAAAGGGGAATAGGGATGTTTGGCTTCTCAACATCCAGAGCAGCATCCAGCAGAGTGTGAGAGCTGCTGAGCTGAGGAGGTCAGCAGAGCAGCCTTACCTCTTAGGTTGTCACGCTGGCCTGGGCACTGGAGAAGACACACCTCTTAGGTTGTCACGCTGGCATGGGCACTGGAGCAGACACACCTCTTAGGTTGTCACGCTGGCCTGGGCACTGGAGCAGACACACGTTGATGCTGAGCTATTTACAACCTCCCTGGCACAAATGCTTGGAAATTACGCCGGTGGTGTTAAATGTTAATTTCATTTTTCTGTCAGTAATGCTCTTAATGTGGACCAGATGCGCCCTGTTGACACTGCATTGTAATGCAGTTGTATTTAATTTGTTTTTTGGTACGAGTGTGTTTATTTACTTGGAGTGGTTGTTCTGCACAAAACTGCATATTTTGTGGAGTTTTCCAAAGTTGTAGAGATGCTCCGAGTGTTACTATTGTTAGATGACCTTGTGGTCAACTATTTCCTTATGCTGACTGGGGAAAAAAACGATTTGTCATTCATGACCGTAATGTGCCTCAGAGGAAACGCCAAGGTGACAAAGTTGTTTGGAATGAGAGCGGATTATCAGAGCTGTTTCAATACAAACAGTGCTGTCTTGGTTATATCTAGCCATGATCCGTGGCTAAGCTTCAATTGAAAGATTACTGCTCCTTAAGGTAACAAAGTCATATATTGTCATACCTGTTGTGAACGTTATACTTGAGGTTCTTAAGTAAACATAAGTCCTCATCAAAGATGTCTCTGTTTACCCAGGACCCAGCCATTGTTTCTCAGCACAGTTCCAGCAATAAGATGAATGCCACAGCCCAGGGAGACCATTGTTATTGTGTAACCTCTGGGGGCCCTGTCACAGCATTGTTATTGTGTAACCTCTGGGGGCCCTGTCACAGCATTGTTATTGTGTAACCTCTGGGGGCCCTGTCACAGCATTGTTATTGTGTAACCTCTGGGGGCCCTGTCACAGCATTGTTATTGTGTAACCTTTGGGGGCCCTGTCACAGCATTGTTATTGTGTAACCTCTGGGGGCCCTGTCACAGCATTGTTATTGTGTAACCTCTGGGGGCCCTGTCACAGCATTGTTATTGTGTAACCTCTGGGGGCCCTGTCACAGCATTGTTATTGTGTAACCTTTGGGGGCCCTGTCACAGCATTGTTATTGTGTAACCTCTGGGGGCCCTGTCACAGCATTGTTATTGTGTAACCTCTGGGGGCCCTGTCACAGCATTGTTATTGTGTAACCTCTGGGGGCCCTGTCACAGCATTGTTATTGTGTAACCTTTGGGGGCCCTGTCACAGCATTGTTATTGTGTAACCTCTGGGGGCCCTGTCACAGCATTGTTATTGTGTAACCTCTGGGGGCCCTGTCACAGCATTGTTATTGTGTAACCTCTGGGGGCCCTGTCACAGCATTGTTATTGTGTAACCTCTGGGGGCCCTGTCACAGCATTGTTATTGTGTAACCTCTGGGGGCCCTGTCACAGCATTGTTATTGTGTAACCTCTGGGGGCCCTGTCACAGCATTGTTATTGTGTAACCTCTGGGGGCCCTGTCACAGCATTGTTATTGTGTAACCTCTGGGGGCCCTGTCACAGCATTGTTATTGTGTAACCTCTGGGGGCCCTGTCACAGCATTGTTATTGTGTAACCTCTGGGGGCCCTGTCACAGCATTGTTATTGTGTAACCTCTGGGGGCCCTGTCACAGCATTGTTATTGTGTAACCTCTGGGGGCCCTGTCACAGCATTGTTATTGTGTAACCTCTGGGGGCCCTGTCACAGCATTGTTATTGTGTAACCTCTGGGGGCCCTGTCACAGCATTGTTATTGTGTAACCTCTGGGGGCCCTGTCACAGCATTGTTATTGTGTAACCTCTGGGGGCCCTGTCAAGCCCAGCTGGAGGGGGGGAACACTTGACCTCAGCATCTAGAATCACCCTGTGGGCTCAACGCAGGGCAGGGAAACCGGTCGTTGCCAACATAACTTAGACTGACTTAGTTGTTTGTCCTTCGAGCTAACAGCGAGTCCTGACATTACTACTGTTAGTGATAACGGAGAACGAGTGTGGCACTGACATTTAGGCGTACTTGATTTACTTTCTGTGTGATGATCTTCTCCAGACCATATAACATCCGCTGTAACATCTGCTTGCTTCTGGTCAAGAGAACTACTGATAAACTGCAGTTGTAATCCTGGATCAATGGAATGTAACAGGATTTTCCCCTTTCAAGTGTCTGCTAGGTGAACTCAGCATTTTGCTGCCCACAGAAATGTTGTGTTTAAGAAGTGGGGGGAGGATGAGTGGAGGGGGGGAGGGAGTGAACCAGTGAGTGGAGGGGGGGAGGGAGGGAGTGAACCAGTGAGTGGAGGGGGGGAGGGAGGGAGTGAACCAGTGAGTGGAGGGGGGGAGGGAGGGAGGGAGTGAACCAGTGAGTGGAGGGGGGGAGGGAGGGAGTGAACCAGTGAGTGGAGGGGGGGGAGGGAGGGAGTGAACCAGTGAGTGGAGGGGGGGAGGGAGGGAGTGAACCAGTGAGTGGAGGGGGGGAGGGAGGGAGTGAACCAGTGAGTGGAGGGGGGGAGGGAGGGAGTGAACCAGTGAGTGGAGGGGGGGAGGGAGGGAGTGAACCAGTGAGTGGAGGGGGGAGGGAGGGAGTGAACCAGTGAGTGGAGGGGGGAGGGAGGGAGTGAACCAGTGAGTGGAGGGGGGGGAGGGAGGGAGTGAACCAGTGAGTGGAGGGGGGGAGGGAGGGAGTGAACCAGTGAGTGGAGGGGGGGAGGGAGGGAGTGAACCAGTGAGTGGAGGGGAGGAGGGAGGGAGTGAACCAGTGAGAGGAGGGGGGAGGGAGTGAACCAGTGAGTGGAGGGGGGGAGGGAGTGAACCAGTGAGTGGAGGGGGGAGGGAGTGAACCAGTGAGTGGAGGGGGGGAGGGGGGGAGTGAACCAGTGAGTGGAGGGGGGAGGGAGGGAGTGAACCAGTGAGTGAGCCTGTGTGTAGAGGAAAGGAAGAAGCACGCACGCACACACACACACGTGCACACACACACATGCACACACGCACACTGGAAAGCAAGCTGCTGCAAGCGCCTGGAAGAAACTTCACCTACTTACAGCTAAATCCCCCCTTCCCCTACTGCTAATTCCTTATATGGTCAGGAAAGACACAACCAGCCATAATGCTTTTCCCCCATTATTTACTGTGTTTACGGAAGAAAACAAGATTAGGAGGGGGGGATTGCCAATCTTTTGGCTGCTGTTGAGGACAGCGGTGGAGTGGAGCCTTGTTTGGGAGACCTCCTGGTGTCTCGCTGTGCCCTGGTTGAGCTGGTGCCCTTGATTGGGAGACCTCCTGGTGTCTCGCTGTGCCCTGGTTGAGCTGGTGCCCTTGTCTGCTTCCAATCAACTCCCAGCTGCAGGCTGTGATGCTGAAGAATTTTTGATTTCCTGTCCCTCCCCCCCCCTTACACACATACACACTTAACTGCAAGTACACAAAGACACACACACAGCAGGACGATACAACAGAATGCAGGCTCCCTACCCCAGTCTTCAAACGTGGGCAGCTGAAAGCTGTGCTGGCCTGGTAGCTGAGGTGCCAGTCCTGCCTGGTAACTCAGCCCAGCAGCAAGAGGCCTTTCTCCTGTCTGGTAACTCAGCCCAGCAGCAAGAGGCCTTTCTCCTGTCTGGTAACTCAGCCCAGCAGCAAGAGGCCTTTCTCCTGTCTGGTAACTCAGCCCAGCAGCAAGAGGCCTTTCTCCTGACTGGTGACTCAGCCCAGCAGTAAGAGGCCTTTCTCCTGTCTGGTAACTCAGCCCAGCAGCAAGAGGCCTTTCTCCTGACTGGTAACTCAGCCCAGCAGCAAGAGGCCTTTCTCCTGTCTGGTAACTCAGCCCAGCAGCAAGAGGCCTTTCTCCTGACTGGTGACTCAGCCCAGCAGTAAGAGGCCTTTCTCCTGGCTGGTGGCTCAGCCCAGCAGCAAGAGGCCTTTCTCCTGACTGGTAACTCAGCCCAGCAGCAAGAGGCCTTTCTCCTGACTGGTGGCTCAGCCCAGCAGCAAGAGGCCTTTCTCCTGACTGGTAACTCAGCCCAGCAGCGGGAGGCCCTTCCAGGGCATGCGGGACTCAGCTCTGGGTCCTGCACTCACAGTGTGGTCTGTTTCTGTTCCGGAGACTTTGCCTGGAACAAAAGCACTTCAGCAAGTCACTTACGGGAAACGATATGGCTGCAGCAGCAGCAGCAGCTGTTGACCCCTTCTGCTGTTGTTGTTTGTGTTTCCTCAGATCTTGAATATGAGTTCAACTGAAGGAGGGACGAGGTGTGTCTGTTTGGCCAGACCAGGGAGTTTCTGGATGAACACTTTGTGGTTCAGTTTGTTTGGTTTGGTTTGTTTGAATCAGGAACTGCAGTCTGTGACCTTATTAAAATGTTAATGTTCTTTCTGTTTAACCTTTCGAGGTCACTTAAGATGACTTGACATTAATATAGTGATAAACCTCTTTGATTTTAAGATCTCAAGCAGTTATAAGCTGCCTCTGTTTAGGTAAGGCAGGTATATGATGTATCCATGCAGACCCTTAGCTTTCAGAATGTTAGTGGAAAGCAAGGTAAGGCTTGTTCCTCCCAGAGAACTTGAATTAAAACGATATGTAAAAAAGAAAAAAAGGGATCAGGTTCCTTCCTCCTGGATGAAGTGGATGTGTGGAGGGAAAACGGGGAGGCAGAGGAGAGAGGGAGGCAGAGGAGAGAGGTAAGGAGAGGAGAGAGGGAGGCAGAGGAGAGAGGAAGGGAGAGGAGAGAGGGGGAGAGGGAGAGGGAGAGGAGAGAGGGAGGGAGAGGAGAGAGGGAGGCAGAGGAGAGAGGGAGGCAGAGTAGGGAGGGAGGCAGAGGAGAGAGGGGGAGAGAGAGAGGAGAGCGAGAGGGAGGCAGAGGAGAGAGAGAGAGGGGGGGAGAGGGAGGGAGGCAGAGGAGAGAGGGAGGGAGGCAGAGGAGAGAGGGAGGGAGGCAGAGGAGAGAGGGAGAGAGGCAGAGGAGAGAGGCAGAGGAGAGAGGGGGGGAGAGGGAGGGAGGCAGAGGAGAGAGGGGGAGGGAGGCAGGGGAGAGAGGGGGAGGGAGGCAGAGGAGAGAGGGAGGGAGGCAGAGGAGAGAGGGAGGGAGGCAGAGGAGAGAGAGAGGGAGGCAGAGGAGAGAGGGGGGAGAGAGAGAGGGAGGCAGAGGAGAAGAGAGAGAGGGAGGGAGGCAGAGGAGAAGAGAGAGAGGGAGGGAGGCAGAGGAGAGAGGGGGAGAAAGAGAGGGAGGGAGGCAGTGGAGAGAGGAAGAGAGGCAGAGGAGAGAGGGAGGGAGGCAGAGGAGAGAGAGAGGGAGGCAGAGGAGAGAGGGGGAGAGAGAGAGGGAGGGAGGCAGTGGAGAGAGGCAGAGGAGAGAGAGAGGGAGGGAGGCAGAGGAGAGAGAGGGAGGGAGGCAGAGGAGAGAGAGAGGGAGGCAGAGGAGAGAGAGAGGGAGGGAGGCAGAGGAGAGAGAGAGGGAGGGAGGCAGAGGAGAGAGAGAGGGAGGGAGGCAGAGGAGAGAGAGAGGGAGGCAGAGGAGAGTGGGAGGGAGGCAGAGGAGAGTGGGAGGGAGGGAGGCAGAGGAGAGAGGGAGGGAGGCAGAGGAGAGAGGGAGGGAGGCAGAGGAGAGAGAGATGGAGGGAGGCAGAGGAGAGAGAGAGGGAGGGAGGCAGAGGAGAGAGAGAGGGAGGCAGAGGAGAGTGGGAGGGAGGCAGAGGAGAGTGGGAGAGGGGGAGACAGAGAGAGAAGGAGAGAGGGAGGCAGTGGAGAGAGAGAGACAGGGACAGAAGGAGAGAGGGAGGCAGAGGAAAGAGGGTAGGAGAGAGGGAGAGGGGGAGGCAGAGGCGAGAGTGAGAGAGAGTGCTCCTTTTCAGGCCTGGCTTCAGCTTGTTTCCATCATGGTTGTAATCTGAGGTACGCCACTCCAAGCCCAGCAGGAAGGTGGTCTGAGCCCAAGTCGAACCAAATAAGATTCACTTAAAAAATATATATTTTAAAGAATCCTTCGAAGATAATTTTCTCAAATTGACTCGAGTTGTTGTTTTAACTGGTATCCTTCTGCTGGTGGTTAAAATCCTCCCTGAGGTGAGGTCCCTGTGTAAGGGTGGGAGCTTGGAGCTTCTCACGTGAACACTTGATATCCTTCCTGTTAGGTTTTATGCGTTATGAATATCTTGTGGAAAACGTTCAAACGGAGCGTCTTTGCACAGTAGTATAAACACACACACACACACACACGAGAGCAAGAGTGGCCGGGCGTGTGGGGCGGAATGGCTCTCCTGCCAGCAGGCCTCAGCGCGTCTACTGCCAATTAGTGCCTTTATTTGTTTAAATTTCGCCGGACTGAGAGGCAGTTAGACATTCCTTGCCGTGTGACTGGTCTCTGACTCAGTGGAGGAAACGTGCGATTGAGGCCTGTGTTGTTTGGGGCTGTGCTGTGGTGGTAATGGGCTTAGGAGCACCCACACAGTGGCTGAAGATGTGCAAGCTGGCTTCCTCCCAGGGAAGGGTAGTGTCTTCGAGGTGTTTTAGCTCTGGTCTGGACCAGGGAGAGGGCTGGCTAGCTCTGATGTCATACAGAGGCTCGTCACAATCAGCAGGAAATGTGTTGGCCATGTATGATGACACGTGATCCGCCTAGATACTGTTGCCGTGGCCCTGCAGCCTTGGAGGCACCTCCTTTATAGAAGCTGTAAACTTTATTGCAGGCAGCTACACCGTTGAGAAACCATTCTGCCTTGCTTTTCCTAACCGTAAACTGTGAGTTTTATAACTCATTTGTCATTTGGATCATTTCATTTGGAAAGGCCTTGTGCTAATTGAGTTTAGTTTGAAACACCCGTGCTTCTTGTGTACTGCAGGAGGTCCCCCCCCTGCCTGTGTTCAGCTGAGATCCCTCCCACCTTGCTGGCTAGCCTTCCTGTTGGATCAGTCCTACACATGTATTTATTTTTCACTAATCGAAGTGGACACTTTTAGGTGCACCCCCTCCAGCAGTGTGAATGAGTCCATTGACAGCAAGACTGGGGCTGTTACTTCCAGAAATGAGTGTGGGACTGTGGGTCAATGATTTGGCACCAGGAATAACAGCCCAGCAATGGAGGCTTTGTCTCTAATATCTCCACTGGTACTGCCCCCCTCTCCCCCTATCCACCTCCTGCTCTCTGGCCTATTGGACCAGTGCTCCAAAGGGACAGGCCTAATCTGAGGGGGGGGGGGGGGAGGTGGTGACAGAGACAGAACCAGGACCTCTCAGTAGGACTGCAGGACTGAGACAGAACCAGGACCTCTCAGTAGGACTGCAGGACAGAGACAGAACCAGGACCTCTCAGTAGGACTGCAGGACTGTTCTGATGTGCAACAAGGTGGTGAGACAGCCGCAGGACCTTCTGGTTTTTGAAGCCAGGAAGCGCTCTAACCACACTGTTGACCCACAGCTGGGTCACTTGCCAAGTACACACTTTCATTTCCCACAGCTGGAGGTGCAGCCGGGCTGCTGACAGGAGCCTGAATGGAGGACTGGGCTGCTGACAGGAGCCTGAATGGAGGACTGGAGCTCCGCCTTCTCTCCCCACGTGGGAGGAGTCTCTCTGGACCCATTGGTTACCTCTCCCTGGTTGCTCTGGTTACCTCTCCTAGGTTGCTCTGGTTACCTCTCCCAGGTTGCTCTGGGTAAATATAGTTTCAGGAGCGGATAAGCCCAGCCCAGCCGTGTCTAGCCCAGGGAGAGCCTTCTGCAGGCTGGGTTCCACAGACCCAATAACTTCATCTGCCCAAGGATTTGGAAAAAGATCTTGAGTGCAGGACTCCCTCACTGGAGGCAGGAAGGTTTGCTCTAAACACGTCATCTGAGATACGGCAAACTGTTTTCCTCTGGTTTGGATTTACAGTCTCTCCATGCTGTGTGTGTTTTCTCCTCGCTGTCGACACACACAAAATGAACGCTCTCAGCCTGGCGGTAACGATTGCAAAACTTTCCATTTGCTGTATTGCAAAACACTAAAGAAAGCACTGACTGATCATTTAAGTGCCTGGTCTGAAATATAATTATGCAGCTCCCTCTTACCCTGTTGTTATCGACTTGAGTATGAATT